>NC_045979.1:20687815-20987815 GCF_010909765.2 Amblyraja radiata | reverse complement strand
TATTAAACATCCACTTGCTTTCCCAATTTGATGCTGGGAATTTACCTTGTCAAATATCCATCATCTAAGCAAACATGGTGAACACACAATGTAATGGGCAGCTTACACTGCAGCTAATTCTTTAAAAAAAGAACCCTATTCCACCGACGAGAGTATCTAACTCAGGAGATTAGACTGTACAGAGCTGTTGGATGTCAGTCATGAAAGTTCCCGTGGATAATTTCCAAGGTCATGTCATCACATTGTTGGATACCTGGCTTTGGAGACTAAAGTTTCCACAACTGCCTCAAACCACCTCTTGTCATTTCTCGTTCTGCGGATAGGTTATTATACATGAAGAATCTTGTTGCAGTTCCTTAAAGAATGTCAGTGCAAAAATATGTGAAACATAATATTTTGGCATTTGCCTATCCTGACGCACACCCTTATTTTAGTTTAGAGATACAGCGTGGAAACAGGCCCTTCTGGAAGAAGGAATTCAGGGACGGTGCAGTCATGCAGTGGGTGGAGTTGCTGCCTCACTTCAACAGAGATCCAAGTTCAATCCTGACCTCGGCTGCTGTCTGTGTGAAGTTTGCGTGTTCTTCCTGTGACCGCATGGGTTTCCTCCGAGTGCTCCAGCTTCCTCCCACATCCCCAAGACGTGCGGGTTTGTCGGTTAATTGGCCCTCTGTAAATTGCCCCTAGTGTGGAGGGAGTGGATGGAAACCTGGGATAACACAGAACTAGTGTGAATGGGTGATCGATGGTCAGCGTGGAATCGGTGGGCAGAAGGGTCTGTTTCCGACTTGTAACTCTAAACTCTACATATTGTACTTCAGTTGGACTTGATTGTATTTGTATATACTATTATCTGAAGCTATTGCAAAACAAAGCTTTTTTGACTGTACCTCAGTATACAAGACAATAGTGAACCTAAACCTAATGCCACAAATGGGTCTTATCTCCCTGTTACCCAACATTATCATGACTGCATAAAGGTAGAAAGAAGGAACTGCAGACGCTGGTTTAACAAGAAAAGGCACAAAGTGTTGGAGTAACTCAACGGGTTTGAATAAAGGTCCCGACCCAAAACGTCACCAATCCGTGCTCTCCAGAGATGCTGCCTTACCCGCTGAGTTACTCCAGCACTGTGGATCTTTGAAGAAGGGTCCCAACCTGAAACACCTCCTATCCATGTTCCCCAGGACTGCTGCCTGACCCGCTGAGTTACTCCAGCACTTTGTGTCTTCCCATCATCATGGCGTATATTCCTGACAGAGATAGCGATCGGAAATGGAAAGCCTCATTATTCATTCCTTCTCGGTACAGGGTCAGTGAGGTCACTGGCTGTGTGCCTTATCACTGTCAGCTGGAATAAGGTAACCTGACATCAAAACGACAACATAATTGCTCTCTCTCTCATTGAAACTAGGCATCCCAAAGAAACTGCACTGCCACTAATGATGCAGAATATCTCAGCTCCATATGGTCTTCTGGCAGTTCCTCCCTCTGGTTTGTCTACTGCTTTTTCCTCCATTTACCCCCCCCCATGTTTTAGATGGGATCACTTTGGATGATGGAGATGAGAAATGGCTGTGATGGAGAGAGACATGGATTAGACAAGGCAGTGAAAAGAAAAAACTGCAAAAAAACAAGACATTGGAGCAAAAACACCCTTAGGGAAATAAGTGCAAGAGGTGGTGGATGGTGTTCTATTGCTGAGGTAGGATTAGGTTCAATATGCAAGTGTGCAAGTGTTTGCCTGCTTGCTGCTTGCAAAATGTTTGGTTTAGATTAATATTGTCACGTGTACTGAGGGACAGTGAAAAACGTTTTGTTGCGTGCTATCTAGTCAGCGGAAAGGTTATACATGATGACAATCAAGCAGTCCCCTGTGTACAGATGCTTGACAAAGTGAACAATGTTTAGTGCAAGATGAAGTCCAGTAAAGTCTGACTCTCTGATGGTCATTCTGGGTGAGATTACAGTAGAAGTCAAACGTCGAGTGTGTTTAATTGTCTAATGTCTCATCAATGATATAATTTTATCATTGCTATAGTTTTACAAGCTCGTTACCTCATGAATAAATTAATAATCAGTCATGCTTGGTAACCAGTCCTTAACAGTGCACGGCCGTAGTCCATAGTGTAACCAAAACAAAGTCCGTAGCAATTCATGGTTGCTAAGGAATGATTGAAGTCTGTGTTGTGCAGTGTTCAAGAGCCTGATGGTTGCTGGGAAGAAGCTGTTCTTGAACCTGGGGGCCATGGTTTTCAGGCTCCTGCATCTTCTTGCCAATGGTGGCAGGAAGATGAGAGCGTGGCCAGGGTGGTGTGGGTCTTTGACATTAATTAAGGTGGTGTGGGTCTTGTGAGTTTCTGGAGTTGATCTAAATTGTTTGCCTGTACATTCTCCAGCCTGGAGAGTTTAAATCATCTCCACCGTGAACAAAAGAGGGCGGCACGTTGGCGCAGCGGCAGAGTTGCTGCCTTAAGGGCCTGTCCCACGAGCATGCGACTGCATGCGGCAAGCGCAACCTAACGTGGTCGCTTGAGTCGTATGGCATCGCGGGGCCGGTCCCACTTCGATCGCAGGAGCCGTATGGAGTTGTGCGGAGCTGGTCCCAACATCGCGCGGGGCTCCGAAAAACTGACACTGTTCAAAAATTCCGCACGGCAACAGCCTGCCGGTCTGCAGCCGCATTGAGGCTGTACGCACCGCCTCGACGGGCGTATGCACCGTCTCGAAGCCGTACGCAGCGTCTTGATGGCATACGCCTAGCGCGAACTTCCCGCGGACTTTGCTCGAACTTCAGTCAACTCGTACGGGATCACTCGACCTCCACTCGGCCTCCGCGCAGCCCCCGCTTCCGGTTTGGTCGCGCTAGCCGCATGCTCGTCGGATAGGCCCTTTACAGCGCCAGAGACCCTGGCTCGATCCTGACATACGGGTGCTGTCTTTATGGAGCTTATACATTCTCCCTGTGACTGCGTGGGTTTTCTCCTGGTGTTCCGGTTTCCTTCCACATGCCAAAGACATGCGGGTTTGTAGGTTAATTAGCTTCTGGCAAATTGTAAATTTCCCTTGTGTATAGGATAGTGCTAGTGTTTGGGACGATCGCTGGTCAGGACGGACTCGGTGGGATAAAGGGCCAGTTTCCACCCTGTATCTCAAGTCTAATGTCTAAAAAAACACTGGTCTGATTTCTTGTTAATGTATGGCATGTTTTTGAAAAGACATGGAATTGGCGTTATCCTTATCTCTGCATTGTAGGCTGCAGGAAAGAGCGCTGTGGACGGTTTTAGCTTAGTCTGATGATGTAGAGTTTCCCTTCGCAAAGCCATCTGTTATTGTTTCTCACAGCTCCATTGTGTTGGAACGATTGTGACTTTAATGAACGATAGCTGCAGGAAATGACAATGTTATTTCCTTGATGATTATTCATCTTAGCCAGACACTGTAGATGTGTCTGAAGCCAGTGAGGAGGCTATGGAGACTGAGACAGACACAAAGTGCTGGAGTAACTCAGTGGTTCAGGCAGCATCGCTGGAGAACGTGGATAGGCGATGCTTCGGTTCGGGGCCCTTCTTCAGACTGAGAGTTACCTAGCATTGACACTTGTTATTTTAACATGGATGCCACAACATGCAGTTATGGCAGTGGAATGTCATGGGTCTGTAAGGTTATGTGATTCGAGGTGTGAGAAGAAGATGTGTGGGGTCGGCACAGTGGCGCAGCGGTAGAGTTGATGTCTTACAGCCCAGAGACCTGGGTTTGATCCTGACTACAGGTGCTGTCTGTACGGTGCTTGTACAGTACAATAGCCCTGTGACCATGTAGGTTTTCCTCCGGTGCTCTTGTTTCCTCCCACATTACAAAGATGTGCAGGTTCGTAGGTTAATTGGCTTCAGTAAAAATTGTATATTTTCCCTAGAACTGTATGTAGGATAGTGCTAGTGTATGGGGTGATTGCTGGTCAGCGCGGACTTGGTGGGCTGAAGGGACCCTTTCCGCACTCTATCTCTGATCTAAACTAAACTAAATCTTCTCTGCACTCCTTTCAACTTAATGGTATCTTTCCTGTAGCCAAGAATGGGCCAAGCTGAACACAGTACACTAAGCGTAGGGAAGAACTGCAGATGCTGGTTTAAATCGAAGGTAGCCACAAAATGCAGGAGTAACTCAGCGGGTCAGGCAGCATCTCTGGAGAGAAGGAATGGGTGACGTTTTGGGTCGAGACCCTTCTTCAGACTGATGTCAATAGACAATAGATAATGGGTGCAGGAGTAGGCCATTCGGCCCTTTGAGCCAGTACTGTCATTCAATGTGATCATGGCTAATCATCCCCAATCAGTACCCCGTTCCTGCCTTCTCCTCATATCCCCTGATTCCGCTATCTTGAAGAGCCCGATCTAGCTCTCTCTTGACAGTATCCAGAGAACCGGCCTCCACCATCCTCTGAGGCAGAGAGTTCCACAAACTCACAACTCTCTGTGAGAAAAAGTGTTTCCTCGTTGACGAGTTGACCAGGAAGTTTCAGAGGGAACGCAGTGGGATCCCGTTGGAGGTGGCAGTAATGTTGGAGGATTATATGCTGCATGCGACGGCTGATGGGGTGGAAGGAGAGGACAAGGGGGACGCTGAGAAAGCTGGGAGAGAGGAGGTGCAGGACAAAACATCGCAGGTGGACATGGGAGGTGGGGTGGATTGATAGGCAGATGATTGGAACAAAGGTCAGAGATAAGATCAGAAGTTGTGAGACAGAAGATTGAAGTTGCAAATTGTGAAGCCAGAGGAAGGAATGTGGGAGGTGGAGCAGAGGAGGGAGGGTAGATGTAGGTTTGAGTCTAGGTAGGAGGGAGTGTGGGGAAGAAAGGGGAGGGAGAAGGAGGGTTGTTGGACGTTACCTAAAATTTCAGAATTCAATGTTCCCTAAAACAGGAGAATTCACCATGTTAATATTTATAGTGCAATTAAAAGTCGCCACTGTATTGTTCTTAGGTAGTCATAAAATGCTGGAGTAACTCAGCGGGACAGGCAACATCTCCCACTGCCCGTCCCGCTGAGTTACTCCAGCATTTTGTGTCTACCTTCGATTTAAACCAGCATCTGCAGTTCTTTCCTACAGTATTGTTCTTCTTCTCACTGAAGAAGCAGTGGGATTATCACAACGTGACCTCCCGTTTTAATGCAGGCCATGTCTTGACATTAGTTGTGCATCGGTGGGAACATTGGTCTGTCCAACAAAGGCAGTTTATTTGCTATGAAAAGTGTGCATTTAGTTCTGGTTGGCACAGTGACCTAGTTTTACATCGCTTGCTGTGTCTGTTGAGATCGCCAGGCTGCGATATAATGCAAAGCCCTGGGAGAACCTTGAAGTAAACCATTGGAACCACATGAGTGGAGTTAGTCGCTCAAACAAAGGAGGCTTCTTCTTCTTCTGTGCATTTTGTTCCAATTAAAATAAGCACTGTTTTCCTGTTAAACTAACTAGATTAGATTCTGTTAGATAGATCACAGCTGCACGGAACTACAGCGCAGGAACAGGCCCTTCAGCCCACAATGTCTGTGCTAACCACAATGCCAAGATAAACCAATCTCTGTCAGCACATATTGTTCCATTCTCCACATATACATTTGCTAAGCCAAAAGTCTCTTCAACACCACGATCGTATCTGCCTCTCCCACCAGCCCTGGCAGCGCGTTTCAGGCACCCACCGCCCTCTGTATAGAAAAAAAACTTGTCCCCGCACATCTCCATTAAACTCTGCCCCTCTCAGCTTTAAGCTATACCCTCTAGTCTTTGACATTTCGACTGGCGATAAGGATCTATCTACCCTATCGAGGCCTCTTGTAATTTTATATGCTTCTATCAGGTCTCCCTTTATCCTCGGGCGTTCCAGAGAAAACAATCCAAGTTTGTCCACCCCCTCCTTGTAGCTAACATCCTCTAATCCAGGCAGCATTGTGGTAATATTAGACACAAAGTGCTGGAGTAACTCAATGGCTCAGGCAGCATCTCTGGAGATAAAGGATAGGTGACGTTTCGGTCGGGTGTAATAATCAAGTGGTGGTTTGTTGGTAGTGCATTGGATACCAAAACAAATTTAATAAATATTAGAGCTGTATCGTACTATACTCAATACAAGTGGGCGGCACAGTGGTGTGGCGGAAGAGCTACTACCCCACAGCGCCAGGGACCCGGGTTCGATCCTGATTACGGGTGCTCTCTGTACGGAGTTTGCACGTTCTCCCTGTGACCTGTGTGGCTTTTCTCCGAGATCTTCGGTTTCCACCCACACTCCAAAGACGTACAGGTTTGTAGGTTAATTGGCTTTGTGTAATTGTAAAATTGTCCTTAGTGTGTGTAGGGTGGTGTTAATGCGCGGGGATCGCTGGTCGGTGCGGACTCGGTGGGCTGAAGGGCCTGTTTCCGTGCTGTATCTCTAAAGTAAACTAAACTGAACTAAACTCAAACTGTACAGACTCAGTCTTGCATCTTCTGCTATTATAATTCTGTATAATTCTACGTGTTGCGAGCATCAGATGTTTACTGTTGATTGAATTTCACAATTTTGAAAGTGCCGGGAGATTGTGCTGTGTCCACTTTTTTTTACTTTCTTTTATCTCCTTCCCTCAATTTTTCATGTCGTTTGATACCCTGCCCTTGTGTGCCTTGTCCGAGTCGCGTAAAAGCTTATGACTCCATAGGGCAACGCAGCCCAGCCACAAGCAGTCCGTCAGGCCATTATTTTCTTACGATTACGATCGACTAATTTGTCACAGACTGGAGGCTGAACCTGCCTCATCTTCCCGATGGATAAACCCAGCGCTTGGACCTTTGTAAACTGCTCACTAATGAGACATGACAATGTGTTCCTTCAGATTATGTCACCTTCACAATATATTATGCTCTTACAAACCAGATGATCACAGTCCCTACCCTACAACAGTCACGTTTGAGCTGGCGGACATTAAGAGTCACAGAGGCATACAGCACGGAAACAGACCCTTCGGCTCATCTTGCTCATGCTGACCAAGGTGCCCCATTTATATTTGTCCACTTGCCTGCATTTGGCCCATATCCCTCCAAACATTTCCTATCCATATACTTACCCTTGTGCCTTTTAAATGCTGTTATAGTACCTGCCTCAACTACCTCATCTGGCAGCGATTTCCGAGAGAACGCCGCCACCTACGGCCGTCATTTTTGGCCACCTCGCTCAGAGCCCCCCTCCGCCGCATGTGTGCTGAGGATTTTTCCCGTCGATGAAATATGAAAGAGATATTAATGATTTTACAAAATTCCCCATTCTCTCTGCTGCTCCTGCTGGTGGGATGGGGGAGGGACTATAAAACCAGGAAGTGGTGTGCCCCAATCAGTCTCTACAACATGTAGGCTGTGGGCCGAGCATCAAAAATGTGTCTAGAAATAGGATTTCGTGACCCAAGTCACCAAACTACATGACATTTAAACATATTGTGTAACAATATTTATATAAATCACCCCTGAAACTCGATATGAAGAAGACTAGCACACAAAATGGCCGAGGGGGCTTCACAGATGCCTGTTTTACTGGAGATTCCGATTTGTTGTTCTGTGGAATAAATGTCGTGGAAACTTGCAGCAGGTAATTGTATTTAGTGGGAAAAGCATTAAAAAGGCCTAGGTACTCGCGGTAAATAGCGATCGATATCCCTCCGTTTTTCTCCCGTTATCGGGGTCTGAAAACGACCGCTACAGACGGCACTATGTACAGCCTTCCCCCCCCCGCCCGCCTCTCCCCCTCTCTCTCCTCTCCTCCCCTCCATCCCCTCCCCCACCCTCCCTCCCTCCACACCCCCCTTCCCTCCACCCTCCCCCCTCCCTCCCCCTCCCTGCTCCCCACCTCTCCCCCTCACCCCCGTCTCAGCACCCCCTCTCTCTCCCCCTCACTCTCACCCTCTCTCTCTCCTCCCCTCTCTCTCTGTCTCTGCCCCTTCTCTCTCTGCCCTCACACTCTACCCCCCCCCCCCCCCCCCCCCCCCCCCCCCCCCCCCTCTCTAGATGTGACTGCAAGTTGGGGGCTATGCGTCAGTAGATAGGGTGGTTATGGGGTAAAAGGAGCAAATTAATAATATTAATATAATATCAAGGGGGGTAATTAACGTGAGTGCGGGGGGGGGGGGGGGGGGGGAGGGGGGATAGTTAGTGTGTGTGACGCTGCATGCCGCCTCCCCCCCCCCCCACAACCGCACGTTGGGGGAACAGACCCAACGGGTCTGCACTTGGTCTAGTATATATATATATATATATACCTTCTTGTTTATGATTCCTCTACCTTGGATAAAATACTCTGGGCATTCACCCTATCTGTTCCCCTCATGATTTTTTACATCTCTATTAGATCATCCCTCAGCCTCCTGCACTCCAAGGAATAAAGTCCAAGCCTGCTCAACCTCTCCCTGTAGCTCAGCCCCTCAACATCCTTGTAAATCTACTCTGCATCCTTTCCAGCTTATTGATAGGTTTCTTGCTTCTTTCGGAAGGTCGATGGGAAGTCTGTGCGATCAAGGTCACCAGTTATTACATCTTGAGGGTGAGATAGACCATCTATGATGTGAAACTGAATATTGACGTGAAATTTTGCAGAGGCAAAGAGTGGCCTTGTGGATGGATGGATGTCATGTCACATGCAGTGTCACATACATATGTCTGTATGTATGTTTGTAGATCTGCCTGATGTACAATCTTGAACACACTACATGGTGTTGGAGGAACTCAGCGGGTCAGGCAGCACCTATGGAGGGAATGGTCAGACGATGTTTCGGTTTGTGACCCTTCTTCAGACTGATTGGAGTAGGGTGGGGGGGGGGGGGAGAAAGCTGGGAAGGAGAGGTGAGGGTGGGTTAAAGCCCGGCAAGTGATAGGTGGATACAGTTGAAGGATGGGAGGAAGGGTGGGGGGGGTTTGTTTGTTTGATAGATGGGTCGAGTGACAAAGGCTAGAGGTGAAATGGAGAATAAAGAGTGTCAGATAGGTTTCTTGCATTTCCAGTTGGCAATCAACGATTGTATCATCCATAAATACGCACCAATTCATGATGTGGATTGCCGTGTATGGTATATGGAAATTTCCGGAGCAATTTAGGAGAAACTAGGTAGGTTTAGGCAGTCAGATCTTTTTAGGTACACAGAGGGTGGGGAGTGCCTGGAACACGTTGCCAGGAGTGGTGGAGACAGATATAATAGTGGCATTTAAGATGTTTTTAGACAGCCGCATGGATATGCAGGGAAATGAGGAATATGGATCATGTGCAAGCAAATGCGATAAGTTGGTCTGTGTATCATATTCGGCACGGACGAGGTGGGCTGAAGGGCCTGTTCCTGTGCTGTACCATTCTATGCTTTACGATGTCAAGAATAGAGTCAGATAGAGCATAGTCTATCTGACTCTATATATAGATTTAGTTCATTTATCATTTAGTTGAAGGAAGTTCTGGGCCATCCAGCACTTTACACTCCCAAGCCTTTCCTGACGTCCACTGAGCGAGGGCTATATGTATATATGTATGTAGTTTGTTTGTTTATACTATTCTTATAACAAATGTAAAGCACTTTGGCCAATGAGAGTTGTTTTTTAAATGTGCTATATAATTAAATGTGAGTTGACTTGACTAGTCTGCTCCTTGTACATGTATATATCTACCCTGTCCGCTCCACATATCTTGACCCTGCAACACACTAGTGAAGCGGCAAAGTTAACACATAATTGTGAATGTTTAATGTCCACTGAGCGTACCACTCTCTCATGCTGGGGTGGGATCTGTGGGTGCAGCTATCTGTCTAGACCCAGAACATTACCTCCGTGACACTCTCTAACAACTATAATTGCAGCTATTAGCTTACTGATTGAACATTGAAGTTGGTCCATAAATCAGCATGAAAATGATAACATGCCTCTTGGAACAATCATAAATTCAAAACTTCACGTTGTAGGAGTAGAATTAGGCCATTCGGCCCATCGAGTCTACTCCGCCATTCAATCAGGGCTGATCTCTGCCACCTGATCCCATCTTCCTGCCTTCTCCCCATAACCCTTGACACCCATTCTAATCAAGAATTTGCCTCTAAAATATCCACTGACCTGGCCTCCACAGCCCTCTGTGGCAATGAGTTCCTCAGATTAACTACCCTCTGACTAAAGAAGTTCCTCCTCACCTTTTTTCTAAAAGAGCGCCCTTTAATTCTGAGGCTGTGACCTCTGGTCCTAGACTCTCTCTCCCACCAGTGGAAACCTCCTTTCCACATCCACTCTATCTGTGCCTTTCATTATTCTGTACGTTTCAATGAGGTCCCCCCCTCAACCTTCTGAAAGGATGGAATTCTGAAATCATGAAAGGAATCCTTTTTAAAGCGTTAAAGCATTTTTATTCCAGGCAAATTCATCAAGTGAGGGATTATTGCCATTTAAATCTTTTAAACCCCTGATATATCCCAGCAACACACGAGGCAGAATCTGCGCTTCCAATGGGCATGTAAAAAGACACCGCAGTTTGAAGGTACGTTGGTGCCTGAGGCGAGGAAGACTTTCAAAGGGTTCAAAAGGATACAGTGAATGAGAGGTGTGGTGCAGACTGGAAACCACTGAGGCACGGCAGCAGAATAGTGACAGGCTTTAGGGAGATTCATCGATGATGGGAAATAAGCTGCACTTATAGCATTCAGATAATTGTCAGTTCCACTTTCAGAATTAGTCATTAGTAGAAGGGTAGACAAAAATGCTGGAGTAACTCAGCCGGTGAGGCGGCATCTATGAAGTGAAGGAAATAGGCAACGTTTCGGGTCGAAACCCTTCTTCAGACCCGGGTTTCAGGTCGAAACCCTTCTTCAGTCATTAATAGAGTTACCTTCCCAGGAACTGAGCCCCGAGACGATGGATAAGAAATTACAGATCGTTTCTGGTTTCAAACATCGTTTTCTGGCAGCTAGTAGTTTGAAATTGACTATCCAGTGTTCTGTCTGCTTGTTTGCCAGGCAGAGCCTGAGTGCCATACTTCAGTAAAGCACTTGTGTTTTGGCACTGGGCTGTGAATTTTGAGCTGATAATGCTTCAGCACGTTGTCAGTTTAGAAAGCCGCACATATTAACTATGAGAGCACTCGCCCATCCACATTCGACAGGATATCTGGATGAATCGAGGCGAAAACAATGTGCGAGATTTTACTCCAATTTTTAGGTTAAGGTCACATGTGGCGAAGTACAGCAAAAAGCTTTGTTCTGCATGCTATCCATTAGATCAGGTATACCATACATAGATGCAATCAGTTCAAACTCACGTACAATAGGTAGAGCAAAGGGGAAGATACAGAGTGTAGAATATAGTTCCCAGCATTATAACGCATCAAAATGCTGGAGTAACTCAGCGGGTCAGACCGCATCTCTGGAGAAAAGGAATAGGTGACGTTTCGGGTCAAGACCTTTCTTTAGACTCATATAACACATCAGTTTCATAGACAATGTCCAATGTCTGGAATGGGGTAGAGGTGGATTGGACAATACCCTAGCTTATTGAAGGATCATTCAGAAGCCTGATAACAGAGGGGAAGAAGCTGTTCCTGAGTCTGGAGGTGAGCGCTTTCAAGCTCCTGCACCTTCTGCCTGACGGGAGAGGACGAGAAGAAGGAATGACCGGGGTTTGACAAGACCCGAAAAGTCACATCTCTCTGTTCTTCAGAGATGTTACCTGACCCACTGAGTAACCTACCCCAGCACTCTGTCTCCTTTTTTGGGGTAAACCGGCATCAGCGGCCGCTTGCATCTTCTCTTTGATTATGTTGGCTGCTTTTCCGAGACGGTGTGAGGTGCGGATGGAGTCGATGGTGGGAAGTTTGGTCTGTGTGATTTAGAAAGTTACCACCCATTGGTAAATAGCTTGCATTTACATAGTGCTGTGCACATCCCATCAAAGGTCATTGCAGAACTGTTTTTAATATAGTCTCTGCTGTAATCATTGGAAATTATAAATAGTGCCTGATAAAATTTAGTATATTCACATTTCACTCACTTTCAAAGTTGCCTCCCAATCACATAATTTGTTTTATTAAAAGAATTGCAGCAGATTTACTTTATTATTAAAAAAATTAATGGTTTAACATATTAATCTGTTAATATAGGGTTTTAAACTGAAGATATCACGGTATATTTTCTGTGTATTCTGTGTAAACTGTACACAATACACCTGGAGTATTGTGTACAGTTTAGGTCTCCTAATCTGAGGAAAGACATTCTTGCCATAGAGGGAGTACAGAGAAGGTTCACCAGACTGATTCCTAGGATGGCAGGACTTTCATATGAAGAAAGACTGGATAGACTCGGCTTTTACTCGCTAGAATTTAGAAGATTGAGGGGGGATCTTATAGAAACGTACAAAATTCTTCAGGGGTTGGACAGGCTAGATGCAGGAAGATTATTCCCGATGTTGGGGAAGTCCAGAACACGGGGTCACAGTTTAAGGATAAGGGGGAAATCTTTTAGGATCGAGATGAGAAAAACATTTTTCACACAGAGAGTGGTGAATCTGTGGAATTCTCTGCCACAAAAGGTAGTTGAGGCCAGTTCATTGGGTAGATTTAAGAGGGAGTTAGATGTGGCCCTTGTGGCTAAAGGGATCAGCGGGTATGGAGAGAAGGCAGGTACAGGATACTGAGTTGGATGATCAGCCATGATCATATTGAATGGCGGTGCAGGCTCGAAGGGCCGAATGGCCTACTCCTACTCCTGCACCTATTTTCTATGTTTCTATGTGTCCTCTTTTGTACCTAGACGGCAGAGCTTTAAGGTGAGAGGGGCAAAGTTTAAAGGAGATGGGTGGGGAAATGTTTTTCTTACACAGAGAGTGGTGGGTGTCTGGAACAGGCAGCCAGGGGTGGTGGTGGAGGCAAATATGATAGTGGGGTTTGAGTGGCTTTTAGATAGGCACATGGATATGCAGGGAATGGTGCGACTGGGAGCAAGTGCAGTAAAGGAGATTGGTTTAACTTGGCATTGGGATTGGCAAGAACGTGTGGGCTCAAGGGCCTGTTCCTGTGCTGTACTGTTCTATGTTTTATGTATACCTGATTGGATAAATGTGAATTAGACAATATTTTAACCGCCAGGCAGAAACCAAGATGAACGAAAGATTTTTTCATCTTTATGACACCTCTTACAACCCCAGAATGTCCCAAAGTTCTTTATACCTAATCAAATACTTTTGGCTGGCTGTTGCTTCTGCTATATAGGGAATGCATCAGCCAATATGGAGAATACAAACCTCCCACGAGCAGCTAAGCAACAGTGAGCGGATAGAGAGCAGATTATCTCGGAGTGTGAGAGTGTTTCATTGTCATATCTACCAACAACGGAACAATTGATTTCACCCTTGCTGCAGCAAAACAGGCCCGTAATCCTATTGCATATGGATAATGCATAATAAACAAAATATAAATACATTAATAACCCAAATATTAGTGCAAAAAAGGCAAAGTCCTAAAGTGCTCCCAAAGACAGTCCATAGTTCAGTGGAAATATGGAACTGCAGATGCTGGTTTACAAACAAAGACAAACTAAGCACTGAAGTAACTCATCCAGTCAGGCAACATCTCTTGAGAACATGGACAGGCGACGTTTCAGGACGTGACCCTACTTCAGACCTTAGTTCATTGTTTGGTGTTGTGTAGTGTTCAGGAGCCTGAAGGTCGATGAGAAGAAGCTGTTCTTGAACCTGAAGGTCACTGTGTTCAGGCTCCTGTACCTTCTTACCAATGGTAGCAGCGGGATGAGAGAGTGGCCAGGGTGGTGTGGGTCTCTGGTGTGGTCTACTGTGGATTACTGTGCTGGCGGGCAGCTCAGTTGCTGTGAAGGACCAGCCAACGTCCACCGCTTTCTGTAATCTCCTTCTTGGGCATTCAAGTTGCTGAACCAGGCCGTAATGCAGCCAGTCAGTGTGATCTCCACCGTACACCTGTAGAGGTTGGATATGTTCGGGGATGTACCAAATCTTCTCATTGTCACAGGAATGGTTGTCGTTGAAGGATTTTGTTTGTGACGAGGCATTTGAATGTCGGTCAAAGTCCAGTTGAGGCAGCTACAAGGGAATGATCAACAAGCCTGCCACCAGTTTCTATGTCAGGTTGCACAGTGTGGGCGGCACAGTGGTGCAGCGGGTGGAGCTGCTGCCTCGCAGCGTCAGGCACCTGGGTTTGATCCTGATCTCTGGTGCCGTCTGTATAGAGTTTACATGTTCTCTCTGTAACCGCATGGTTTTCCTCTGGGCGCTCCAGTTTCTTCCTACATCTTTGTACGTTAATTGGCCTCTGTAAATTTCCCAGGAGACCTGGGTTTGATCTTGACCTTAGGTGCTGTGCTGCCTGTTCAGAGTTTGCACGTTCTCCCTGTGACCGCGTGTTTTTCTTCTGTGTGATCCAGTTTCCTCCCACGTCCCAATTACGTGCGGGTTTGTAGGTTAATTGGCCCTCTGTAAATTTCCCCCACTGTGTAGGGAGTGGATGAGAAGGTGGGACAGCATGGACTCAGTGGGCTGAAGGGCCCGTTTCCATGCTGTATCTTTCAATCAGTCAATGTGACAATTTCATTCTGGTCTTCTTTGACTCCTGTAACTACAGTAACCTGTATATTCAGATGGGCTGAAGGGCCTGTTTCCATGCTGTAACTCTAAACTAAAATTAACGCAGGCAGATCCCCTAGCAGTCTGTTTATTAATGTGTGGGAGACATTATGCTGGCGTTATTGGAATTCCAGCCACAAAGCTCTTCCGAAAACCCCGTGCTGTAACTTCAAACAAATTGGCCCAATTTTATCAACACAATGATTGTATAATTTAATTGACAGATTGGCACTCCAGACAGTAATGGAGACCAAGTCATTGGATATTTTTAAAGTGGACATTGATAAGTTCTTGATTAGTAAGGGCGTCAAAGGTTACGAGGAGAAGGCAGGAGAATGGGTTTGAGAGAGAAAAATATAGCAGCCATGATTGAATGGTCTCGTTGGGCCGAATGGCCTATTTCTGCTCATATGACATGAACTTATGAACTTTTAATTGTCATATGTACCAACAATGGAACAATGTAATTAATACCAGCAGCAGCAGCAGCAGCAGCAGCAGCAGCACAGCAGCCCTGTAGAGACTGTACATAATAGATAATATATAATAAACAAGAATTTCAATAAAAATAATGGCCTAATTCTGTTCCTGTGTCTTATGAACTTCTTATTCCTATTTTCAATTAAAACTAACAAAAGAGGTAAGTCTCTTTTGGGACAGAGGTCTCTTTTGGGACAATACAATCGGGCAAAACAGAATTCCTGATGGGATTATTTTAGAAATAGTTTTAATTCCACAGGAAGTATCACATTCAAACATCCACGTAAATGGGTCCATTGTCAATGGAGACTAATTATGTTTACAGTTGAAGAAGCAATGTGTCTGGTTACAGCTTATTTCTGGCTTATGGCCTATTGTTTTTGATGCAGCAATTCATTAAGTGGTAAGAGCATAATTACGCCATTCGACCCATCAAGTCTACTCCACCATTCAATCATGGCTGATCTATCTTTCCCTCTGAATCCCCATTCTTCTGCCTTCTTCCCATAATGCCTGACACCCGTACCAATCGAGAATCTATCAATCTCTGTCTTAAGAATATCCATTGACTTGGCCTCCACAGCCTTCTGTGGCAATGAACTCTCCCATTGGAATAATAACTTTAAATGAAATTGGAAATGATTCTACTTGTAAGATTTTGTTACACAAGATATATTCTGGCCATTGCGATGCACCGTAGATCTCAGTGAAGCCTGGATCCCGACATCCAGCAATGAATAGGCCAAGAGATCCACCTCCGATGTATAAACCTCTATAATCAGCATCTTCAGAATGACATTAAAAAAATAAGTTGCATAGTGGAAACTTGTGCCACAATAATGGGCAGGAAACGGAATATTAACTTTCTTTACAGATATTTCACATCTGGAATTACTCTTAATCTGCATGAGATAAACCTGGTAGTGAAGACGTAAACTAAATTATAATCACATGCAACTCGCCTCACGGTCTCTGCCTGCCAGAGAGAGAGAGGGAAACAGCGTGGAAACAGGCCCTTCAACCCACCGAGTCCACACCAACCACCAATCACATGTACACTAGTTCCATCCCACACACTAGGGACAATTTACTGAAGTCGACTCTATGCCCAAATCCTAACCCAGGCCGGATACCACAGCCACATTTGCTTTCTCGGGACATGCCTGCGCTGCTCTAGATGTCAGCTGATCTACATCGGTGAGACTAAGCGTAGGCTTGGCAATCGTTTCGCCGAACACCTCCGCTTGGTCCGCATTAACTATCCTGATCTCCCGGTGGCTCAACACTTCAACTCCCTCTCCCATTCCGAATCCGACCTTTCTGTCCTGGGCCTCCTCTATGGCCAGAGTGAGCACCACCGGAAATTGGAGGAGCAGCACCTCATATTCCGCTTGGGCAGTTTGCACCCTAGCGGCATAAACATTGACTTCTCCAATTCCCTTGCTGTCTCCTCCCCTTCTCAGCTCTCCCTCAGTCCTCGGACTCCTCCTCTTCCTTTCTCCTATCTTCTTCCCGCCCCCCCCCCCACTCTACATCAGTCTGAAGAAGGGTTTCGGTCCGAAACGTTGCCTATTTCCTTCGCTCCATAGATGCTGTTGCACCCGCTGAGTTTCTCCAGCACTTTTGTCTACCAAAGTCAATTAACTTACAAACCTGTTTGCCTTTGGGATGTGGGAGGAAACTAGAGCACCCGGAGAAAACCCACGGGGTCACAGCAGAAACGTACAAACACCGTACAGACAGCACCCGAGGTCAGGATTGAACCCGAGTCTATGGTGCTGTCAGACAACAACTCTACTGCTGCGCCACTGTGCCGCCCCATCTGTTGAAATAAGAGCAAGTAAAAAAAGTACATTCCTGTTGGTCTTGTTGTGCTGGAGGCTCCACAGACGAGGCTGTCTTTTAATGCCATTTGTAAGTAAGTTCTGACAATGGTTTCTCCTTTCAGCCCTGTGTCAGTCATTCGATCGTGACCATAATTATCCTCTTCCTTTGCTCGGTAATTGCTCAGTTTGGCTGCGCCTTGCATCAAAACCAGGCTGAATAGGTAGGGTCTCGACCAGTCGGCCCTGCCTGCTCATATTGTGGTAAGGTGCTGACATAGCTGGTGCCGGGGGACCTGCGTACATGAAAACCGAGCTGGCATTTAAGTGAGATTACGTTAGATTAAGCGAATGCTGCTTCTCATTACCCAGCCGAGACCCTCTGGGAAATGAAAGGTGTAGTGGAGTGACCGAGAACAAAGTACAGAGGAAGGAACTGCAGATGCTGGTTTACACCGAAGATAGACACAAAATGCTGGAGTAACTCAGAGGGACATGCGCATCCTCCCACACTCATACAGCTTTGTAGGTTAGTTGGCTTTGGTAAAATTGTAAATTGTCCCTAGTGTATAGGATGGTGTTAGTGTACGGGTTGATCGCTGGTCGGCACGGACTCAGTGGGCTGAAGGGCCTGTTGCCATGCTGTATCTCCAAAGCCTACAGTAAAGTCTAAATCTGCCTCATTATACCAGTTATTCTGACTTTTTTTTACCTGCCTCAACTGGGAAACTTGACAGATATAGGTTTAAGAATAAAGCTTTTAAAGAAAACGAAATACAGCCTCAAGCTCTCAACTTTCTGACCCCTCTCTTGAAGTGCCCTCTCGTCACCCAGCCCTTCCTCCTGCCTCTTGTAAAACTAGACAGCGGTTTCAAACGGGTCGAGTTCCTGTCTCAGATACGACATTTTTAACCAAAGCCACCTCTTTTTCTGGGAATGGAATTACACCCAATCTATTCTGGCGATGTTTGTTGCGAGACACAGAATGACCCGTGCCCCAGGGAAAATTCCCTTGCTCTTCAAAATAATGCAGTGGGATTTATTACAGGTGCCTTAGAGAACATCTTTGGATTCTGTGCAACAACTGATCTGAAAAACACACGCTCTCGACAGGCCCTGCTCCCTGGGCGTCACTGTGAATGTTGTGTTCAATTTCCTGGAGATGGATTACAAGCTGCATTCCCCTGACTCGGGTGAGAGTGCTATCACTGAGCCGAGGCTGACAGACGCATACCTGTTTATGGTGGTGAGCTGAGGAGGAAGTTAGATGACATGCATCTCGTAGCAAAATAAGGCCTTCCTTTGTGGCACTGGCAAAACGAGCAGGGAAACGCAAAATATCTGAAACTTGAGACTTGTTCAGTGGAAGGTTTGTGAGGTTACTGGCTACGTAGTAAAGGGGCGAGGTATCTAACAACAACACATTACAGGCAGCTGTTTCTGAAGTCCAATACCTCCACCTGAAGGAGGCAATGCAAGTTCAGCAAATTGATTTTTGATTTTGAATGCAATTATTGGGGCAGCACAGTGGCGCAGCAGTAGAGTTGCTGCCTTACAGCATCAGAGACCCGGGTTTGATCCTAACTACAGGTGCTGTGTGTATGGAATTTGCACGTTCTCCCTGTGACCGTGTGGGTTTACTCCGGGTGCTCCGTATTCCTCCCACACTCCAAAGACGTACATATTTGTAGGTTAATTGGATTTGGTAAAAATTGTAACATTGTCCCCAGTGTGTGGTATAATGATAGTGTACGGGGAGATCCACTGGTTGATGCTGTCTCGATGGGCCGAAGGGTCTGTTTCCATGCAGTATCTCTGAAGTCTACAATGATTTTAAATTTTGAATGCAATTATTGGTATACATATCGGTTTATTATGGTCACATACACCACCTCGCTTCAGTTCCACATTCTATAGATGATGCTTGGCCCACTGATTGCTTCTCATTGCCTCTATTTTATTCCAGCCAGTTTCGTGGCTCTATCATTAATGTACCACCAGACTCAGAAACAGCTTCTTCCCTGCCATTATCAGACTACTGAATGGTCCTCCAATGAGATAGGGTGTATCCCCGATCTTCCAATAAACCTCACTGCAGATACTAGACCTTTTCTCTATAACAAAAGCTTTTTCATGTCAGTTTTTAAATGTAGTTTAGTTTTACTTTAGTTTAGTTTATTATTCTCATGTGCACTAAGGTACAGTGAAAAGCTTTTTTATGGCGTGCTATCCAACCAGCGGAAAGACTGTACATGATTACAATCAAGATAGACACAAAATGCTGGAGCAACTCACAGGCCGTATCTCTGGATAGTAGGAATGGGTGACATTTCTTCAGACTGATGTTGCTGAGTTACTCCAGCATTTTGTGTCTGTCTTCAGTGTAAATCAGCACCTGCAGTTCCTTCCTACACATGATTACAATCAAGCCGTCTAAAGCGCCTGTTTCCACGCTGTATCTCTAAACTAAACAAAAACTTTAAATCAGCTTTAAAACTCTAAACTTTTTTTTTCATTGTCGTTCAGTACATGTGACAATAATAAACCTCTATCTAACTCATTTTGTCCCCCCTCACTACTCTCCCAGCATTTTCCAAATCTGTGCAAATGGATCTTGGTTTAAAAAGGACACAAAGTGTTGGAGTAACTCAGCGGGTCAGGCAGCATCTCTAGAGAACACGGATAGATAAAGTTTTGGAACAACACCGTTCTTTAGACGAGAGGGAGATTGGTGGTTCAACATGTTGGACTATAACCAAGCTAGTATCCATCACCACAAATTTAAAACCCTTCACATAATTCACTCCATTACAGGATGATTTGTGTTGTATAGTCAGCAAATGTCCACAAAGAGCAGAGATTGATGGTGAGTTAATAGGTTTTAGTCATGTTGATTGATGTAGAAAATTACCTTATGATCTGCTGGAGTGTTAACTGACAGTCTTCACATGAGGTAGCACCAGCTGTTCCACGGGGCCATGTTCCTCTAGTCTCTTTGAGTGTATTTACATGTTGGAGCCAGCTGTGTCCTTTACGATTCTTGATATTCTCCTGGACTCCGCTTATTTTTCGTGAGTGCAATTTGCTGGGAATTCTGTGCAGAAAGGATCTGCAGATGCTGGTTTATACTGAAGATAGCCACAATGTACTGGAATAACTCAGCAGGTCAGGCAACTTCTCTGGAGAAAAAGGATGGGTGACTTTTCAGGTCGGGATACTTCAGATGGCTGGAGAAGGGTCTGGACCTGAAACTTCACCTCTCATGTCCTCCAGAGATGCCGCCTGACCTGTTGAGTTACTCCAGCAAGTTATGTCTATATTGTTGAGAATTCTAATACACTCAGCAGATTGATCATATAAATGGGGTTGCCCAATGAATTGGTTTACAATCATTGGAGTTTAAAACAAAGTGTACCATTTGCAGCTGATGCATTATTAGTTGCGAACCCCCATTAAGATTTGTACTGTGCAACGGCGATTAAGGTAGAAATGGGTGGGATTATTTCTCTGGAAGTAAAGCTTTATTGACAAAAGACACAAAGTGCCAGAGTAACTGAACAGGTCTGGCAGCATCCCTGGAGAACATGCATAGGTGATGTTTTGGGTCGGGACCCTTTTTCAGACTGATTCCCGACCTGAAATGCCACCTCCAGAGATGCTGCTTGACCCGCTGAGTTACTCCGGCACTTTGGGTCTCTTCTTGCAACAATGATTAAGGTAGAAATGGGCAGAACACCTACCTGTAAAGGGACCATGCAGAGAGTTTGCACCAAAGATAGACACCAAAGATGCTGGCATAACTCAGCGGGTCAGGCAGCGTCTCTGGAGAAAAGGAATGGGTGACATTTCGGGTCGAGACCCTTCTTCAGACCCTGGGATAAGTCTGTTGATTGCTTTTTCTGGCGGCATTAAGTGTAGGTAGAGTCAGTGGCGGGGAAGTCTAGTCTGGGTGATGGACTGGGCTACATCTTCAACTCTCAGCAATTTCTCACGGAATAGAGAATATTCCCATTTACTGGAGTGTCTGACCTCTTTGCCAAGCAACCTGATACTAAATGCAGCTGTGAGTTTATCTACACAGCTCCGATGCTTCTGAAACAAGCCTTCATTTTGTTTTATGATCACTTCTCCCTAAACTGCCAACCAACCTGAGTCGGTGGAGAAACTGGAGTTTAATTCTTCCATTTCATTCTGCTGTCTCTGCTTTAATAACTTTGATGACTAATTTTATGAAGGGCAAGAAGTAAAGTATGATTATGTTAAATTATAGACATTATTATTCCAATAGGGATACCCTCTTTTTTCCCCCCTCTCCGATAATTAATTGCCTTACATTTGAGTCTGAGAGGTTTGTATTTTCCCATTTGTGTATGGCTTCCCCGTTTAAGTGTGAACTAAATCACGGTTGTAAAATCCAATCTTGCCCCTTGTGACATGTTTTCCATCTCAATCGAAACAGCCGGGTATTGCAGGGACCTGGTTGCCATGGTGACAGGCGTTGGCTGGGAATGATGCAGCCGATGGAAGCTTCTCGGCACTAATGCTACTTCGCAAATATTCCCCAGGGGAGGATCCGAGCTGCGCCTTGAGTCGTATTATAGGATTCCCATTCGACATATGCTGGTCATTTAGCATTGCACTTTCAATCTGTTTGGAGCAATTGATAGAGACACCGCGATGATATTGTATGAAAGGGCGACCTTCACCCTGAACCTTGGACCTGGGGCCTCGTAAGAAATAACAACCAATTAAACTTCCTGAATGAATTAAGCAATGGCTTATTATTTTGTGGCTTACATCCATCAAACATGATTCAGCCACACAGACAATAAGAAGGAGTTTGCAAAAACTTAATACTTCTTGTTTCTGGTAGAAACAAAGAACCGCAAATGCTGGCTTATACCAAATCTAGACACACGAGTGCTGGAGTAACTTAGCGGGTCAGGCAGCATCTCTGGAGGTGAAGGATGGTTCCATTCAGCAAAAAGACTATACATGATTACAATCAAGCCATTCGCAGTGTACTGATACAGGATAAATAAATCAGTCAAAGTCTGATTAAAGTTCAAAGATCTCCTATGAGGTAGATGGGAGGTCAGGCGTGCACTCTAGTTGGGGAGAGGACGGTTCACTTGCCTGATAACAGCTGGGAAGAAACTGTACCTCATCTTCCCATCTCCCCCCATGTCTGCCTTCCGCAAAGACCGCTCCCTCCGCAACTCCCTCGTCAATTCTTCCCTTCCCTCCCGCACCACCCCCTCCCCGGGCACTTTCCGTTGCAACCGCAAGAAATGCAACACCTGTCCCTTCACCTCCCCCCTCGACTCCATTCAAGGACCCAAGCAGTCGTTCCAGGTGCGACAAAGGTTCACCTGTATCTCCTCCAACCTCATCTACTGCATCCGCTGCTCTAGATGTCAGCTGATTTACATCGGGGAGACTAAGCGGAGGTTGGGCGATCGTTTTGCCGAACACCTCCGCTCAGTCCGCAATAACCAACCTGACCTCCTGGTGGCTCAGCACTTCAACTCCCCCTCCCATTCCCAATCCGACCTCTCTGTCCTGGGTCTCCTCCATTGCCAGAGTGAGCACCAGCGGAAATTGGAGGAACAGCACATCATATTCCGCCTGGGGACCTTGCGTCCGGATGGCATTAACATTGAATTCTCCCAATTTTGCTAGTCCTTGCTGTCTCCTCCCCTTCCTTAACCCTCTAGCTGTCTCCTCCCACCCTCCCACCCGCCCGCCCTCGGGCTCCTCCTCCTCCCCCTTTTTCCTTCCTTCTCCCCCCCACCCCCCATCAGTCTGAAGAAGGGTTTCGGCCCGAAACGTCACCTATTTCCTTCGCTCCATAGATGCTGCTGCACCCGCTGAGTTTCTCCAGCAATTTTGTGTACCTGAATATGTTGTGCATTTTCACCCTGTCACACAGTATATCAAATCATTTAGGTAATAGTCACTGAATTTTCACAGCTATCATTTCATTGTTTCACTATGGAACAAGCACTAATTGACTGGGATACTCAAGAAACTCCTTTTGCTAATTATCTTGGCAAAGCATTCATCAATATAGATTGCACAATTAGCATAATATCTGAATAGAATTTGCATATTATAAAGAATATTGAACTTTGTTAAGATGTGACATATGCTGAAATGCAGAAAGTCTTTTGAGTATTTAATAATTAAAGATGGACCCATCATTTTGAAATCCTTATTTCCTTAAATAATAATTGCAATAGATTTCTGATAATATTTAAGATTTTTTAAAATAACAGCTCTGTATGATATCAATAGGATTTCCAGATAGCTAGTATCCGTGTCTGTAGGGTGATCTAGGTAATGTACAAATATGCTTCTACAATTTTAAATCAGTTTCACAAAAAATTGCAATCTGTTCTCCAAGAAGCCAGGGGCATTGGTTTCATTTTAAAGAAATATTTATTCATTCACAGGATGGAAGTGTGAGCATTTATTGCCTATCGTCAATCACCCTTCAGGCGATGGCAACCTGCCTTCTTAAATTGATGCGGCCCATCTGGAGAAGGTGCCTCCTGCACAAACTCTAGGGATTGGCTATATGATTTACACCCGGCTATAACGCAGGAACGGGGACATTTTAAAATCAAGATGGCGTGTGCCTTGGAGGAGAATGTGCAGCTGGTTTGTTTTCATTCACCGTCTGCCTGTTTTCTTCCAGATAGCAGTCGTTTAGGTGCATGAGGTTAGGGAGATGATCATGGAACATAGTAGATGGAACAGTACAACACATGAACAGGCCCTTTGGCCCACATCATGATGCCCAGACCATCTCCTATCTGTCTGCATACAATCCACATCCCTCCATTCCCTGCATATCCACCCACGTACCTATCCAAAAGCCTCTTAAATGTCACCATCGTATCTGCCTCCACCACCTCCCCTGCCAGTGCGTTCCTGACACCCACCACTCACCACCTGATGTGTTTAAAAAAAAACTTGCCCTGCACATCTCCTTTAAACTTTTCCCCTCTCACCTTAAAACTATGAATCTAGCATTGGATTTTTCCAGCCTGGGGAAAAGATTCTAACTGTCGATTACAGATTCATTATTCAAAAGTGGGTTGAAAAAATTGCACTTATGAATTCGTAAAACCATTTCTTGAAAGAATCTGATCAACTGGCAAAATGGAGGAGAATTTAAACCCTCTTCTCTCCTCTCCTGTCTGGCAGAAGATTCAAAAGCTTTAAGATGTACTACCAGATACAGCAATTACTTCTTTCCTGCTGGACGGTCCGCCCATAAGTTAGGGTGTTGTCCCGATCTTCCAACCTACCTCATTTTCGCTTTGCGCTCCCTGTTGTACTTCTGTACGGTTTGATTGTACTCATGTAGGGTGTGATTTGACTTGACTGGATAGCACACAAACAAAGTGCAGTGATCCTGTCACTGCATCTCTGTACAAGTGACAGGAATACAACCAGCGCCAACCAATAATCCACCCATCTTTTTACTCCAGAGACGCTGCCTGACCTGCTGAGTTACACCAGCATTTTATGTCTATTTTGGGTATAAACCAGCATCTGCAGTTGTTTGTTTCTACATCTTTATCCGTTGGTTTGTGATGTATAAAATCCACAATATATAGCATTCAAATTGGTATGGATGGCAATTACAAATTGAATGACAAGATTCTTCCCCTCTGTTACCAGGCTTCTGAATGGTCCTTCCATCAGTTAGGGTACTGTCTGATTCACCCCATTGTGGACATTGGATGATGTCTAAGGAACTGTTGTGTTACAATGCTGAGAACTATATTCTGCACTCTGTATCTTCCCCTTTACTCTATCTATTGTACTTGACTCTGACTTGATTATATTTTTGTATAGTATTATCTGCTCTGATTGGATAGCACACCAAACACAACTTTTCACTGTACCTCAGTACCCGTGACAACAATAAAACTAAATCTAAAGACCCAAGTATAATCTTTCTTACAAATCAGACATATTGATAACGAATCAGCCTGCACTTGAAGCAGGTTCTGTTACTACTCAGCAGTTTATAAATAATGTTTTTACCCTATTTTTTAATAATGTGTTTGAATAGCATCTTAAACATTGATATCTCCTCACTTTATGAGCCCAGCTAAACTTTTACATTTAAGAAATTGGTTTAGTTCAGTTTAGTTTAGATATAGCATGGAAAAAGGCACAAAGACCACACCGACCATTGATCACCCGTTCACACTAGTTCTATGTTATTCCACTTTCTCATCCACTCACTGCACTCTGGGGACAATTTACTGAGGGCTAATTAATCTACAAACCTGCATGTCTTTGGGATGTGGGTGGAAACCGGAGCACCTGGAGGAAACCCACGCGGTCACAGGGAGAAGGTGCAAATTTCTCACAGTCAGCAACCGGGTCGCTGGTGCTGTGAGGCAGCAGCACTACCCGCTGCACCACTGTGCCACCGCAGTGGGAATTGGACTTTTGTTACTGTATTTTAGTTGTGTTTGAGAATAATATTTCTATGATGCAGATTCTTCCAATACTTGGCAGAACTTGGACCAACATAAATTGTTTATTGACATTGAGCTAATTTTAGTTTAGTTTATTGTCACGTGTACCGAGGTACAGTGAAAAGCTTTTCGTTGTGTGCTAACCAGTCAGCGGAAAGACTATACTTGATTACAATCAATCCTCCCGCAGTGTACAGAAAAAGGATAAAGAGATGAACGTTTAGTGCAAGATAAAGCCCAGTAAAGTACGATTAATGATAGTCTGAGGGTCTACAATGAGGTGGCTGGTAGCTCAGGACCGCACTCTAATTGTGGGTTGGATGGTTCAGTTACCTGAAACTGTTCCTGAACCTGGAGGTGTGCGTTTTCACACTTCTGTACCTCTTGCCTGATGGACGAGGGAAGAAGAGGGAGTGACGGGGGTGAGACTGGTCTTTGATTAGACTGGTGGTCTTGCCGAGGCAGCGTGAAGTGTAGATACAGTCAATGGCAGGGGGGTTGGTTTGTGTGTGATGGTCTGGGCTGCGTCCACAACTCTCTACAATTCAGTCTGAGGAAGGGTCTCGAAACGTCACCCATTCCTTCTATCCAGAGATGCTGCCAGTTCCGCTGAGTTACTCCCCAGCATTTGTGTCTATCTTCTCTGCAATTTCTTGCAGGCTTGGGTGGTGCTGCTCCCAAACCATGCTGTGATGCATCCCGATAAATTGCTTTCTAGGCTTTGCTGATTGCTCAACAAACATGATCAAATGATTATATCACTGTTTATACTCCCAATATCTCAGTGTAAGCTCAATACATGCCTGGCCTTAACTGCACAGTAGCTGTGTAGGCTGCTTGAATGGACTGAATTGTATGGTGGTTGTATTACAACTCTGCGTTCAGCAGTCATTAACCTAATGTTTATACGGCCATCAGGGAGGTTTTATGGTCACCCCCGTACAGCCACAATAAACACCATGAGCCACCATTACTCAAACCTTAAAGCTACATTTTGGAACACCGACATTTGTTTCATTGTATGAATAGTTGGCAAGTGCAGACTGCAGGAAGAAAGAGAATACAGTTTAAAACCATGGTATTATGACAGTGTTAAAATCAGTGTGAATAATGTGAAACCATTGAACTAAGAAATTGTGCTGTAAAAAATCTCATGAACGAATGAATAATTTATTGGCCAAGTATTCACATACATGGAATTTGCCTTGGTGCTCCGCCCACAAGTGATTACATGACATACAGTGGTGACAGTTAAGAATGATACATAAAACATTAAACATTAATAATAAAACATTATTGATTAAACATGTGAATTAAATAAAATAACGGAACAAAAGGAGGCTACAGATTTTTGGTTATTGAGTAGAGCTACTACTCGTGGAAAAAAGCTGTTTTTATGTCTGGCTGTGGCAGCTTTGACAGTCCGGAGTCGCCTACCAGAGGGAAGTGATTCAAAGAGTTTGTGGCCACAGTTCGTCAATGGAGAGAAGGTTGCAGCCAATAACCTTCTCAGCTGATCGGACGATTCGCTGCAGCCTCCGGGTGTCGTGCTTGGTGGCTGAGCCAAACCAGACCATGATGGAGAAGGTGAGGACAGACTCTACGATGGCCGTGTAGAATTGGACCATCATTGCCTGTGGCAGATTGTGCTTCCTCAGCTGCCGCAGGAAGTACATCCTCTGTTGTGCCTTTTTGACTGTGGACTCGATGGTAGCCCCCCACTTAAGGACCTTGGAGATGATGGTTCTATTTGAAGAACTGCAGATCCTGGTTTACATAAAAGGACACAAAGTGCTGGAGTAATTCAGTAGGTCAGGCAGCATCTCTGGAGAACATGGACAGTTGACATTTTGGTTCGGGGCCCTACTTGGGTCTGAAGAAGGGTCCCAACCTGAAACACCACCTATCCACGTTTTCCCGAGATGTTGCCCGACACACTGAGCTCACTTTGTGGTCAGGATTAATCCCGAGTCTCTGGCGCTGTGAGGCAGCAGCTCTACCAGCTGTGCCCTCCTCACTATACCACTGTGCTGCATTTAATAATGACAATGAAGCTACAAAATTAGCACAAGAACAAGAGCACAGTTGTAGAGTGATAGAGTCATACGGCGTGTAAACTTGCCCACGCCCCATCTACGCTAGTCCCACCTCTTTGCGTTTGGCTCTTATCCCTCTAAACCTATCCTATTCATGTACCTGTCCAAACACTTCTTAAACATTACATTACAATAGCACCTGCCTCAACTACCTGCTCCGGCAGCTCGTTCCATACACCCATCACCCTTTGCATTAAAAAAATTGCCCCTCAGGTTCCTATTATATCTCCCCTCCCCCCCCCCCCCACGTTAAACCTATGTCTTCTGGTTATCGGTTCCCCTACTCTGGGTAAAAGACTGTGCATTTACACAATCTTTTCCTTGCATGATTTTGTACACATCTATTAAGTTAGACGTATAGTCGCCAGGAATAGTTAGAAAATGATTTAGATCTGGGGAAGGTCATAGTTATGGCTTTATATCTTAAAAAAGCCATGTATTTTGACTTCTCTTAAGCAAATATAGTGTTTTATAGGTTGTTTGAAGTCTGTCTATTTTTGATTTGGCTGCTGCTGTGAATTGCTGATCTTTGCACGAGTAAATATACTGATTTAGAAGAGTTTACATTCTGTTAAACAGGGTTTTTATTGTTGACAAAAAGGTGCTAGCATGCATCTCGCTCCTTGCTGTCGATGATGGTTCTATAAGGTGTTTAACGACTTGACTGCCAAATTAATTCATACATTTTACTTTTTAAATTTCGGTAATCTTTTTCTTGTATTGAAAAGTCCAACAATTTGAAAATCAAGATTTTAACTTTCTAGAGGTGCCCGTACATTATACCAGTGCATACCATCACAAGAACAAAGACGTAGTTAAAAATCGACAATGTGTTTGTTGTGTGCTGGCTCTTGGACTTTGAGCCTTAGATTTTCCTACTGTTGGTAAGGATTCACTAAAGCCTCAATGTAAAATTTGTCACTGCGACTTCTGGAAAAAACAGTAGTAAAATCCCTTAGTTCCCAGATAACCAGTGAGTAAAAGTAAACGACATGGGACTTCATTACATTTTACTACACATGCAGGTGACGAATAGATTGAAGAGAAACATCTTAATGCAGATGAGGGCGGCACAGTGGCACAGCTGGTAGAGCTGCTATCTCACAGCGCCAGAGACCCAGATTTAATCCTGACCTCGGGTGCTGCCTGTGAGGAGTTTGCCTGGTCTCCCAGTGACTGCGTGGACTTCCTCTGAGTGTTCCAGTTTTCTCCCACATCCCAAAGATGGGTGGGGTTTGCAGGTTAATTGGCCTGTGTAAATTGCCTATACTGTGTAGGGAGTGGATGAGAAAGTGAGATAACATGGAACTGGTATGAATGGGTGATTGATGGCTAGCATGGACTCGGCGGGCCGAAGGGCCTATTTCCATGCTGTATTTTTCAATCAATCAATCGATGTGGCCGATCATCATATAATAAAAAAGATGCCGGTTTATACCAAAGATAGACAGGCAATGCTGGAGTAACTCAGCTGGTCAGGCAGCATCTCTGGAGAAAACGAGTAGGTGACGTTTCGGGTTGGAACCCTTCTTCAGACTGATCCATTTTCTCCAGAGATACAGCCTGACGTGCTGAGTTACTCCAGCACTTTGTGTCTATCCAACTTACCCTAACCTGGAAGAGGCATGGGGGAGGAACAAAATGGAAAGGAAAAAAAAGAAATGGTGCGAACATAATGTTTTATGTATGGTCATAATTGTGTGAAACTCCCTTAAGGTGTAAATCGTGACATATTCTAATTACAAATGCTGCTGCATTGCCTTCTTTGCAATGGCAGTAACACTCCCCCACACCTCTCTCCATCTCCCACCCCCACCTCCCACCCACTCCAGGAGTGCACTGCGTTCTGGTTGAATATTGCAGGCTTGGCTCATTGCTGCCAATGTCTCATCGTTCTGTGTCAGGTGCTTTCCACGGCTGTCAGCCCAGATATGAAACCTGATCCAGATAAAGACGCTCTCTCTCTCTCTCTGCTTGAACCCTTCCCGCTGTAGCTCCAATGGGGGGGAGGGGGTATGCCTGTTGTAAGGTATTCTTGTCTGAGGTAAGGCTTAGTTGTGACTAGCACAAAGGACAGGTCCACACCGGGTTTGTGTTCTAGAGCAAGAGCACGTTTATTCTGCAATCACTGCCTTTTATCTTGAAGGTCACTTGACCTCAGTCACGAGGCTCATGCACGAGTTTCTGTTACATTGATTGTAAAGACATCACATCTCCCTCTTTACTTTTAAGATGTTACAGGCACTTGTATTTACATTATATACATATTACATTTATTACATAACGTAGCAAGAAATCACATCTCCCTCTTTACTTTATATCTCCCTCTTCATTTTACAGATCATACATCTCCCCCTTTTCACTTTGTTTATCAACTCCCCTGATGTCCACTTTAATCTTATACTCTAGCAAAAGGCCTCTCTCATTTGCCTTCTGCTGCGACTGGGAGACTGGCTCCCACCTCTCGTCTAGCTAGGCTTCTGGGGACTTATTCTGGCATCTAGGAAACCATGCGTGCACCTGAGAGGCTCGTAGCTCTCTACCCTTTGATGTGATTCACTCATTTAAGAGAACCTTCCTCTGTAGCCTGGGTGGGGCAAAGAATTACAGTCTGTGGAATGGCTTTGATGGTAAATACTAAGGTTTGTTTGAATTAATGTTCGACTGCTGCCACTGTGCACATGGGGGAAAGGATGGCAGTGATGGTTTTGAGCTTGCTCTCAAAACTCCACTCATACTCAATGTTATAGAGTCATACAGCGTGTAAAGAGGCCATTCAGCCCACACTGGCCAACATACTGCAGCACACCAACATACTCCATCTACAGTAGTCCCACCTGCCCGCCGTTTGGCCCAAACCCCTCTAAACCCGTCCTATCCATGAACCTGTCTAAATGTTTCTGAACCGTTGCGATAGCACCCGCCTCAACTACCTCCTCCGGCAGCTCATTCTGTGTAGGAAGGAACTGCAGATGCTGGTTTATATCGATGATAGACAGAAAATGCTTAAGTAACACAGTGGATCTGGCAACATAAGTCAGCAGTATCGATGCGATTTCTTTAGTTTCAAGTAACTGCTGCATTCCCTCGCCTCTCCTTTCTCTCCCCCTTCCCCTCTCCCGCCCTAGTCATCCTATCAGTCCCACTGGTCGCATCCTTGTATCCCTCGTGTAAACACATCTTCCTCAGCCAATATCGGCCCGTTATTGGCTCCATCCTTCCTGAGTTCACCCGCTCTGATTTGTTCTGGCCTTTTCTCACCTCCTGTTTATGTACCCCCCCCCCCCCCCCCCCCACCACTACTTTCAGTCTGAAGAGGGGTTCTGACCCAAAATGTCACCTATTCTTTTTCTCCAGAGATGCTGCCTGACTCGCTGAGTTACTCCAGCATTTTGTGTCTATCCACTCATACTCAAGTTCCAAGTGAACGTAACTCGATGTTTCCTGCCCATCTTCCCGCAATGCTTTCTCTTGGAATTATACAGAAATATTAGGCATGGTTTAAACATTTGTCATATGCTACAGTGTCTGAAAATCAATATTGTTCCTTGCCTTTGCCGAGCATGATGCCAAGACCAACTTTGAACATGTAGTCCTTAGAGATACAGTGCGGAAACAGGCCCTTTGGACCACCGAGTCCAGTCTCCATTTATAAGGCTATTATTGGAGTGGGAGTTCTATTTTTTGTTGTAAAGTTTGTTTTTCATGCGTTACGGTGTTAATCTGCCGACAAACAGCTCATAAGTTTATGTCACAGGAGCGGGCCATTCGGCCCAACTAGCTTTCTCCACCATTCAATATATCCGATATATCTTTCCCATTCTCCTTCCTTCTCCCTGTAACATTTGACGCCATTACTAATCAAGAACCTGTCAATCTCCACTTTAAAAAAAATACAGAATGACTTGGATTCCACAGCCGTCTGTGGCGATGAATCCCACAGATTCACCACCCGCTGACTAAATAAATTGCTCCTGGTCTCCTTTCTGAAGGTACGTCCTTTTATTCTGAGAGTTCTGAGCTGCAAGCATGTCGCTGTGCCAGTCTGAAGAAGGGTCTCGACCTGAAACGTCGGCCATTCCTTCTATCCAGAGATGCTGCCTGTTCTGCTTAGTAACTGCGGTATGTTGTGCCTATCTCTGTTGTGCTGTAACTGAGCTGATGTCTCTTCCCTGCAGGTCATCGCTGTGAAGTGAACACCCGGTCGGGCCGGTGTTCTCCAGGGATTTGCCGGAACGGCGGGGCGTGTGTGAACCTGCTGGTGGGTGGCTTCAAGTGCGAGTGTCTGCCGGGGGAGTACGAGCGCCCGTACTGCGACGTCACCACCCGCAGCTTCCCCCGGCAGTCCTTCATCACCTTCAAAGGCTTGCGGCAGCGGTTCCACTTCAGCCTCTCCCTCATGTAAGTCCTCACTCCCTTACATCCTCATTTTAGTTTAGTTTCGAGGATCAGCGCAGAAACAGGCCATTCGGCCCACCGACCCTGCGCCGACCAGCGATCCCCGCACATTCACACTATCCTACACACACTGGGGACAATTTACAATTTTACCGAAGCCAATTAACCTACAAACACGTATGTCTTTGGAGTGAGGGAGGTAATCGGAGCACCCATGTGGTCACGGGGAGAACATACAATCTCCGTATAGACAGCACCAGTAGTCAGGGACGAACTCGGGTCTCTGGCGCTGTAAGGCAACAGTTCTACCGCTGTACCACCGTGCCATCCTTAACACAATAGCATCGGGAGCAGAACCTCTCTCCCAGTGCAGTGGGGGGCATGGGCTCGATCCTGGCCTTGAAGAAACCGGAACACCCAGAGGAAACCCACGCGGTCACAGGGAGAACATGCAAATTCCACACACTCAGCACCCGAGATCAGGATTGAACCTGGGTCTCTGGTGATGTGAGGCAGCAGCTGAACCGGCTATGCCACTGTGCCACCATGCTGGCATTTATTCTTGAACACTAACACTATGAAGGTGGGTATTGACCATGTGGGTTTTCCCCGGGTGCTCCTGTTTCATCACACACTCCAAAGATGTTTGGGTTTGCAGGTTAATTGGCTTCTGTAAATTGTCCATTGAGCACAGACAGCACAGAAGGGAGCATGGATAATGGGCAAAATGGGTGTGCGCCGGGTACAGAGAGGAGAGGAGAGGGCAGAGACAGGCCCTTCAGCCCACAAAGTCAATGCTGACCATCCATCACCCGTTTACACTCATTCTATGCTATCCCACTTCCTCTTCTATTCCTTACACACTCGGGGCAATTTACAGAGACCAATTAGCCTACAAAACCACTCGTCTTTGGGAAATGGGAGGAAACCGGAGTTCTCATAGGGAGAACATGCAAACTCCAATCAGACAGCACCCAAGGTCAGGATTGAACCTGAGTCTCTGGCACTGTGAGACAGCAGCTGTATCAGCTGCACTATAGAGCCGCCCCTGCCTACATTTGCTCTTGAATTGTAACACTGAGGGCGGCAAAATAGCGCAGCTGGTAGAGGCGCTGCATCACAGCGCCAGAGACCTGGGTTTGATCCTGACTGCTGTCTGTGTGGAGTTTGCATGCTCTTTCTGTGACCATGTGGGTTTCCTCTGGGTTTTCGTTTTTCTCCCACATCCCAAGGCGTGCGGATTTGTAGGTGAATTGGCCTCTGTAAGCTGCGTCTGGTGTGTAGTGAGTGGATGAGAAATTGCGATGACATAGAACTCATGTGAACACGTGATCGATGGTCGGTGTGGGCTTGGCGGGCCAAAGGAAGGGCTGCATCTCTAAACTAAACGAACTGCTCCCAAAGTCACTGGCAGTCAGTCCTGCAGTCACACAAAGGGCAGGAGTCATCCCGGTGAAGCATGTTAGTGAAGCACAGGGTTTTTCCACAACAACCTGGGTAGTTTCATGATGACCAACCCTCAGGCTAGCCATTTGAAAATTAAATCGCAAATCTATTTAATAGCATGAGTCTAAATTCTCCAGCGGTCCTGGTGGGATTCTGATCAATGGTCCACAGGTCTGGCGGATTGTTCCACAAATTAACCATGAAGCTCAGACCCTCGAGACCAGCGGTGATGCTGATGGATGAAAGACTGTCCTGTTCATTGCGGCTATTGCTTACGTTCTTAATGTGTTGCTTCAACCTGCAGGGTCTTGGAAAGCAAGTGCTTAAATTGCCACTTCCAGCCACCATTTAAATGCTCATGTTACCTACCATCAGCAGCTGCAGGGGTTTAATGTTTGAGCGCGCGTTATCTGCTCCTGGTGTCGTCGGCAGTGTCGGTGTTTTGTGCAGCACCTCACTTGCCTCTGGTGCTGACGGTACTGAACTGTATTAGAGTGTGGCCTCTACCCACCCACCCTGCAACCTTGTCCATGGGGGGTTGTAACTTCAAATATGCTGTAACTCAGTTGGGCTCGACCCCACTGTTTGGAAGGTTCCCGCCCTGAAACGTCACCTATCCATGTTCTCCAGGGATGCTACCTGACCCGCTAAGTTACTCCAGCACTTTGTGTCTTATTTTGTAACCTGCAGTTCCTCGTTTCAGCACTCCGACTGTTTTGGTTTCGGTATATTGTCACGTGTACCGAGGTACAGTGAAAAGCTTTGTTTTGCATGCTGTCCAAACAGATCAGTTAATACTAGGCATAAATACAATCAAGCTAAACTCAAGTGCAACAGATAGAACAAGGGGGAAGATACAGAGTGCAGAATATAGTTCTCAGCACTGTAGCACATTAGTTCCAGAGACTAATGCCCCTGTCCCACTTAGGAAACTTGAACGGGAACCTCTGGAGACTTTGCGCCCCACCCAAGGTTTCCGTGCGGTTCCCGGAGGTTGCAGGTGGTTGCCGGAGGTTGCAGGTATTGGAAGCAGGTAGGGAGACTGACAAAAACCTCCGGGAACCTCACAGAAACCTTGGGTGGGGCGCAAAGTTTCCAGAGGTTTCCGTTCAGGTTTCCTAAGTGGGACAGGGGCAAAAGACTACAGTACCGTAGCTTAGGGAAGGACTGTTCTGAACCCTGTTAATTGAGGGGAAGAAGCTGTTCCTGAGTGTGGTGGTGTGCGCATTCAAGCTTCTGTGTCTTCTGCTGGACGGGAGCGGGGAGACGAAGGAATGACCAGGGTAAGTCTTCTAGAGCTAGCAAATGAGCTATTTGTCAGTGTCAAGCATTGAATCAGCTTCTGTACCTTCTGCAGCACGGTGGCAGGTGGTTGCCTTTTCTCTGCTCATCCATGAGGGAAACATCATTGATTTGTGCTTTTGTCGGCTGCATGTAACTAGAGGTCAGATTTATCATTTGAAGTGTGTTTGCTTTAGTTTGTTGTCGGCTGTTTTGAGAACATTCCTGGAAGGTGCTCCATTACTGAAATAGCATGTTGGATTTTGTGTGAACGAGTGCCCGACCTAATCATCGCTCAATGGGCAGTGTTGTTATCTGCAGACATACAAAGGCTGGCACAGCAGTAAAGCTTTAGCCTCACAGCGCCAGAGACCCAGGTTCGATCCTGACTACAGGTGCTTGTCTGTATGGAGTTTGTATGTTCTCCCCTTGACCTGCGTGGGTTTTCTCCAAGATCTTTGGTTTCAAAGATGTACAGGTTTGTAGGTTAATTAGCTTGGAGTAAATGTAAAATTGTCCCTAATGTGGTGGTGTTAATGTGTGGGGATTGCTGGTCGGTGTGGACTTGGTGGGCCGAAGGGTCTGTTTCCATGCTGTATATCTGTACATCCGATCTAAACTAAACTAAGCTTTCATTGGAGAGGTTTAATTTGCTTGTTCAGTGCAGTGCATAAAAATATATACTATATTGAGTCTGCTCAATAATTAACTGGAGCCTCTGGTTTTCTTTCTTCCAGCACATTTGCATTGAATAATTTCATGTGGGGGGTTCAAAGGAATGTATGAGTTTTGTTACAGCTGAGGATATCTGGGGTATTTGTGACTAAAACAACAGCTGCTAATAGCAAAGTTCTTGCTTAAATGGTGTGGATTTACCCAAGCAGAATATGAGGTTTGCATGTGCTCTCACTCTGGTAATGGAGGGGCCCAGCTAAAAAGGTCCGTGGGCGAATGGGAAGGGGAGTTAAAATGGAATCATAGAATCAAAGCACGGAAACAGGCCCTTTGGCCCAACTAGTCCATGCCGACCAAGATGCCCCATCTAAGTTAGCCAATTTGTCATCACTTGCCTCATATCCCTCTAAAACATTCCTATCCATGTACCTATCCCAGTGCCCTTAAAATGTTGCTTTCATAATACCTGTGTCAACTATCTCTTCTGGCAGCTGTTTGCATATACCCACCACCCTCTGTGTGAAAGCTTTGCCCTTCATACTCCTGTTAAATCTTACCCCCCCCCCCCCCCCTTCATATAGCCAGCAACCGGGAAGTCCAGCAGGCCTGATTTTCATATCCTCTAGATTTGGATATGAAAGGTCTATTTTGAGCTACTAATTTGTCACCGCAATCAATTCCCCTCACCTGGGATGGGAGGTGAGGGCAGAGAGCGTGGGATGTCACGGCATGATGTTATAAAAGCAATGAAATGCCTTGTCTAAAGTAAACACTTGGGGATCTCTCCAGAACAAAGCCAGGAAATAAATGGTCAGCCCAGATCAGCTGCAAACCTTCAGAAAATGTTGCACCATGACTGTGAGAGAAGCAGCCCACGTTCCCCGCTGTCACCCGCGGGTGTGATCCAGTGTTCTCTGTTATGCCCACAGATAGTTCACAAAATAATGAGCTCACTGAAAGAAGAGGTAGTGCTTATTTGTGTCTATTTGTGCCTCATTTGTACAAAAGAATGTGCCACTCGGCATAGCAAGTGAAATGAAATATTTTCAGTTGACTGTGCCTTCAACAATTAAATGGATAGGGGAGGTTTAGAGGGATAGGGGTCAAACGTGGGCTGGTTTAGTTTAGTTTAGAGATCCAGAGCAGAAACAGGCCCTTCGGTCCATCGAGTCTGCACCGACCAGCGATCCCCGCACATACCCTGCACAAACAAGGGACAAATTTACATTTATACCTCGCCAACTAACCTACAAACCTGTATGGCTTTGCAGTGTGGAAGGAAACCGAAGATCTCGGTGAAAACCCACGCAGGTCACGGGGAGAATGTACAAACGTGGTACAGAAAAGCACCCGTAGTCAGGATTGAACCCGGGTCTGTGGTGCTGTAAGGCAGCAACTCTACCACTAGGCCACCGTGCTGCCCCAAGTGTGGAACTAGTGTGGACAGAGCACTTTGGTCAGTATGGGAAAGTTGGACCGAAGGGCCTGTTTCTGTGTTATATGACTGTCTCTCAAACCCATTTGACACCAATTCTGTTGTGTCGGCAGCTGCCCATTCCTAACTGACTGCTGTTAATCATCAAGATCATCAAGGGGAGCAGGGCGGCACAGCGCCAGAGACCTCGGTTCGGTCCTGACTATGGGGGCTGTCTGTAAGGAGTTTGCACATTCTCCCTGCGACCGCGTGGGTTTCCTCCTGGTGCTCCAGTTTCCTCCCACATTCCAAAGAAATTGCAGGATTGGCAGTTAATTGGCTTCTGTAAATTGTCCCTGGTGTGTAGGATAGAACTGGTGTATGGGTGATTCATGGTCACTGCGGACTCAATGGACCGAAGGGCCTGTTTCCACGTAGTATGTCTAAAAACTAAAATAGCATTCCATTCAATTCCTCTCATCACTGGCAACATGGAAAGACAAACTCCTAACGAACCAATCATCAAAGCACCAAAATGGCCTGACTATTGATACAAGGCATATTTAGTTTAGAGGTAGTGAATGGAAACAGGCCCTTCAGCCCACATAGTTCACGCTGACCAGTGATCACCTAGTCACACCAGTTCTATGTTATCCCACTTTCTCATCCATGCCCCACACACTAGGGGCAATTTTACAGAGGACCAACTAACCTATAAACCTGCACATCCTTGGGATGGGGGAGGAAACTGGAGCACCCGGAGGAAACCCACACATTCACAGGGAGAACGTGCAAACTCCACACAGAATGCAGCCGAGGTCAGGATCGAACCTGGTTCTCTTATGCTGTGAGTCATATTATCGTGAAGACACAAGAGACTGCAGATGCTGAAATCTTGAGCAAAAGTAAAATGATGGAAGAACTCGACGGGTCAGGCAGCATCTGTGGAGGGAATGGACAGCCGATGTTTCGTGTTGGGACTATTCTTCAGCCCAGACTAACGACATTTTGGGTCAGGACCCTTCTTCAGAGTGTCGTGAAACTATATGACCATAATTTGGGAAGCAGGCAACAGTTAAATAGATTGAGTTCATCAGAATAAATAAGCAAAAGTAAAAAAAAGAAAATCAGAAAGCAGAGTCATTCTGTCAAACAAAGGCTGGGGGTGACACCACCTGTATGACTCATCAATGTAATACAATCTGTGAGCCTCACTGTTCGGGTGAATCCATACCGAGGACAGGAGATCACTAAAGATTCTGTGACTAGCATTATCATCTTACAGTTTAACTCCAGAACGCAAATCCATTGGCTGCGTTCAAAATGTTACTCACACTGACGCGGTCTGCATTCCAGAGACGTCTGATTGATGTAACTTGAGTGATTTGTACAAAGCTAAGGTTGTTTAATTCAGTTCTTTTGAGAGTATAGCCAGTCACATCAATTATTCCCCTTTTATCTCGGTTCCTTGCAGATAGTTTCACTGCCTGCTTGATTGCGATTACACAAAACTCAGCCATTTCATTCCATGTCCCAACTTCCCTGTGCTAACTGATACATCAGTATTAATGCTCTCCTTGTTTCTAGATTTCCCCACAGCCCCGTTCCTTTATATCCTTGATACCTCCTCCGCCACCTTCATCCTTAGAGTAAGGTGTACCTTTATCAGCCATTGCTAGTAGAGCTAGTGTGGTGATCGATGGTCAGTGTGGACCCGGTGGTGTGAAGAGTCTGTTTCCATGCTGTATCTCTAAACTAAACTGAACTCTGGATCTCATCGCAGTCTTAGTCCAATTTAGTTTGGCTTAATGTTTATTACTGTACTGAGATACAGAGAAAAGGTTTGTTTTGCATGCTAGTTAAAAAGATCAGATATTTCATACGTAGATCCAATCAGTTCAAAGGGGAAGGTGCAGAATGCAGAACATAGTTCTCAACATTAGTTTAGTTCAGAGATACAACCTGGAAACAGGTTCTTTGGACCAACGAGTCTACGCCAACTGACGATCACCCGTACACTAGCTCTTTCCTACGCCCTGGGGACAAATGACAGAAGCCAATTGACCTGCAAACCTGTATGTCTTTGGAATGTGGGAAGAAATGGGAGCACTCGTAGAAAACCCATGCGGTCACAGGGGTGACGTGCGAACTCCGTACAGGCAACACCCCGTAGTCGGGATCGATCGCTGTAAAGCAGCAACTCTATCGCTGCGCCACCGTGCCGCCCAAGATTGTAGTGTATCAGTTTCTTAGACAAAGTCCAATGTTCCCAAAGTGGTAGAGATGAATCGAAAAGTTCCCTAGATTATGGAAGGGTCGATCAGATCAGGATCAAGGGACTGAATTCCAGAAACAGGCTGAGAACAAATGGACTTGATATTTTGGCAACTTTTGGAGTCAAGGAGCTGCAGTGAATGCGAATTCAAGAGACATAGAAGAGAAAGTACGCCAATGTCTGGTGCCATACCGAGGGTTAGGTTTGTGTTTTTTATTGTCACGGATACTGTGGCACAATTAAAATCTTTGGTTCGCATGCTATCCGATCTAATCAGATAATATTACACATCGATAAATACAATCGAGCCAAACTCGGGTTTAAGTTGGGCTTGAGTTTATTGTCACAGATACCAAGGTACAGGGAAAAGCTTTCGCTGCTTGCTAACCAGTCAGCAGAAAGACTATACATGATTACAATCGAGCCGTTCGCAGTGTCCAGATACATTATAAAGGGAATAACATTGAGTACAAGATATGGTCCAGTAAAGTCTGATCAAAGATAGTCTGAGGGTCTCCAATGAGATAGATGGGAGGTCAGGACCTCTCTCCTGTTGGTAGGATGGTACAGTTGCTTAATAACAGCTGGGAAGAGACTGTCCCTGAATCTGGAGGTGTGCGTTTTCACAATTCAGTACCTTTTGTGGAAAAAAGACAGGGGATTGTGGTTGTTTGAGGCCAATCATCACCTGAGGAGAAGAGTCCCTCAGAGATGTAGACTTTATGGGCCGAATGGCCTAATTCTGCTCCTATCACATGATCTTGTGTGCCCCCTAATCTTCTCCTGGTTCAACAATGATCTTCCAACCTTCATAAGATGTATCCTAGTGTTGATCGTCATGGACGCCATAGTCATCATAGATGTTCCCCAGTCATCAATTGCTTCATCATAGACCGACCTCCCCTCAGGGAATTTTTGTTGACTAATAAATGAAAATTGAAATCCACGACAACATTTTATTAATTTATAAACCTTGAAGGGTTTTCTGTTTTTCTATTTTTTAAACTGACTTTTGGATTAAAAGGTTGTTTATTTTGCAGGTTTGCCACCAAGGAGAAGAATGCCTTGCTGTTATATAACGGGCGTTTCAATGAGAAACATGACTTCATTGCCCTGGAGATAATCAATGAACAGATTCAGTTAACATTCTCTGCAGGTCAGTAATTGTTTGGTGTCTAGCTGGTCTGGGGACTGCTGGCATCGTGATTTTATTGGGACTCCTTCATTAAGATGGACGCCTGCGTTGAGGATGAAGGCAAGACTTTAGAGATACAGTGTGGAAAGAAGCTCTTCGGCCCACTGAGTCTGTGCCGACCAGCGTTCACCTCTGAACACTGGCGCTGTGCTACACACTAGGAGCGATTTACAGAAACCAATTACCCTGCAGACCTGTATGGTCTTTGGAGTGTGGGAGGAAACCCACATAGTCCCAGGGAGAACGTACAAACCCCGTAGTCTTGATCAAACCCGGATCAACTCCACTGCTGCGTCACTGTGCCTCCCTCAGAATAAAAGGACGCACCTTTAGAAAGGAGATGAGGAGGAATTTCTTCAGTTAGAGGATGGTGAACCTGTACAATACATTGCCACAGACAGCTGTGGAAGTCTAGCCACTGGTTATTTTAAAGCGGAGAATGACAGTTCTTGATTAGTGAGGGTGTCAAAGTTTACGGGAGAAGGCAGGAAAATGGGGTTGGGATGGAAAAATAGATCAGCCATGATTGAATGGTGGAGCTGACTCGATGGGCTGAATGGCCTAATTCTGCTCCTATCCCTTATGATGTTGTGATGATATTTGAGGTGCTCTCTATCTACTTGAAATCAAGGAAACAGGCAATTCGGCCCATCACTTCTGTGCTGACAAGTGGGCATCCATCTTTATCAGTCCCATCTCCAGCACATGGCTTGTGGCCTTCTATACCTTCACGATTTCAATGCTGGACCAGACACAGTTTGCCTGCTGCCAGTGACTCTGCCTCCACCACTCTCTAGTTGTGAACTCCAAGCTCTCTGGGTGGCAACTATTCCCCTCAGATGCCCTCAAAGTGTGTTCAAGCTGATGGAAACTTAAAGTACCAGCTAAATGTACAAGAAATTAATTATTACACCAGCAGTAGCTAACAAGTGCTTGGACAACTCGGGCAGGTACATGGAAGGGGAAAATTCAGAGGGACATGTGGATGATATTGGGAATATCGTAGATGGGGAATCTTGGTCGGCATGGATGAGTTGGGCCAAATGGCCCATATTTGTGCAGGATGGCATGAAGGGAGTGAGGAGGGTGGATTTTCTTACCTAAAATTGGAGAATTCATTTGGGGAGTAAGTTACCCAAGTTATGATGTGTTATTCCTCCATTTGGTGTGTGGCCTCACTCTGTCAATGGAAGAGACCTGGGACGGAAAGAATGGGAATGGGAGTTAAAATGGTTAAACGGCAGACAGCCAACTTTCAGTCCTCCAATGGTTTGCTATAAATATTTAAGTTGCATATTAACTGGCATCTGCTAACAGAATAGCTGCTGGCAGTAACGGATGCTTGTTCCTCTAACTGTTCCGCTGTTCCTTGAATGCTCGAGGGGAGAGACATGGAAGTGGGAGCCTCCGTATCACAACGATTCTGCCCTGCAGCTGTAAATACGGGTTGTCCAGCGACACGTACTTGATGAACCTCCTGGCGTGAATCCCAGTCCTCTCTGGAAAAAACATCCACTGTACAATCTGTAGTCTGACCATCGGTGAGGCTGGGATTAAAGTCAGCTGTGATGGAGTTCACTATTAGTCTACACTGTGGATGGCAGCAAATGTACCTCGGTGCATGTGACAATAAACTAAATGAAGCATGGGTATTTAGGGGCAGCGGTAGAGCAGCTGCCTCACAGCAACAGAGACCCAGGTTTGATCCTGACCTCGGCTGCTGTCTGCATGTGATGTTTGAATGTTACCCCTGTGACCACATGGGTTTTCTCCGGGATCTCCGGTTCCCCCCCACTTCCCAAAGGCGTGCGGGTTTGTAGGTTAATTGGCCTCTGTAAATTGTCCCTGGTGTGTTGGATAGAACTAGTGGACGGTAATCGCTGGTCGGCACGGACTCGGTGGGCCGAAGGGCCTGTTTCCCCGCTGTATCTCTAAACCTACTCTATTAAATAATCTGCCAACGGTCCCATCTCTGGACAAGCCAAGGGGCAGCAGAGCGAGTATGGAGGGAATCTCGTCTCATCGTGGTGTGTCACTGTTTTGCTTCTCAACAGGCGAGTCGACATCAATGGTCTCCCCGTACATCCCTGGCGGTGTGAGCGACGGGCAGTGGCACACAGTCCATCTACGCTACTACAACAAGGTCAGCCCAACATCGCTCACGTTCACCATGCAAACGTTGTCAAGCCTGGAAATGTACTCAGTTGTTGGTTCTGTCAAGCCAAGAGTGTTTACTTCTTGAGATTAAAAGGTTCTTGATTAGTGTGGGTGTCAAGGGTTACGGAGGTCACGCAGGATAATGGAGTTGACAGGGAAAGATAGATCAGCCATGATTGAAGGACAACCTCGATGGCCCAAATGGCCTCTTTCTGCTCTTACGACTTATGTGCTTATGAACTTTTTATTGTCATACGTACCGACAATGAAACAATGTCATTATTACTTGCAGCAGGCGCACAGCAGACTGTTAGAGGCTGAACATAATAAATAATATATAATAACCATAAACTCAATAAAAAATAATAACCACAATACTAGTATATAAAAATATCCGAAAGACCACAGTGTAAGCAGTCTAGAGTTCATAGTTGAGTTTATCGTAGTCTAGTGTTTGGGAAGAAAAAGTTCTTGAACCTGGAGGTCATAGTTTTCCGACTCCTGCACCTTCTTCCCAATGGTGGGAGTAATATGAGAGTGTGGCCAGGATGGTGTGGGTCTTTGATGATGCTGCTTGGCATTTTAAGGCAGTGACTCCTGCAGATCCCTTCTATGGTGGGGAGGTCAGAACCCGCGATGGACCACACAGTGTCCTCCAATTGTATAATCTCCGTCGTGCCTGGGCATTCGAATTTTCAAACTAGGCATGAAAACGGGAAGAGTTGTGGGTGATCGAGGTAGGCAAGTCCAAAGTCCTTGGTTCAACCATATATAGTTCACAGATTAGTGTTTAGTAATGTTCAAGAGCCTGATGGTTGCAGGGAAGAAGCTGCTCTTGACCCTGGAGGTCGCAGTTTTCTGGCACCTCTACCTTCTTTCTGACGGTCGCAGTGAGTTGAGAGCTTGGCCAGGGTGGTGTGGTTCTTTAACGGTTCTGGCTGCTATTCTGTGGCACCTCCTGTAGATCCATTCGATGGTGGGGAGGTCATTACCCCAGTACCTGTGATGGTCCGGGCAGTATCTGTGGTTCATTGTGGTTTCCAAGCAGCACAACAGGTTCTGGACAAATGGGTACGCACAGTGCGTCGCAGTATAAGTACAGTGATGCCATCCAATGTAACACCAGCCACAGTGATGCTGGCCACAGTGACCCCAGCCACAGTGACCCCGGCCACAGTGACCCCGGCCACAGTGACCCCGGCCACAGTGACCCCGGCCACAGTGACCCCGGCCACAGTGACCCCGGCCACAGTGACCCCGGCCACAGTGACCCCGGCCACAGTGACCCCAGCCACAGTGACCCCAGCCACAGTAACCCCAGCCACAGTAACCCCAGCCACAGTGACCCCAGCCACAGTGACCCCAGCCACAGTGATGCCGGCCACAGTGACCCCAGCCACAGTGACCCCAGCCACAGTGACCCCAGCCACAGTGGCCCCAGCCACAGTGACGCCGGCCACAGTAACCCCAGCCACAGTGATGCCGGCCACTGTAATCATTAAACACGTCCAAGATGCACACTCAAACATGTGATGTGTATCGCTCAAAGCACCTTTCCACAAGTGGCAAAGTTATATTCCTGTGTTGTGGAGCAATTTGAGTTATTTGGCATATTTGGATAATCATCCATTCAATACGATCATTGGTTGTAATTTAAGAGTTCAAATGTTATTCCAGGCTGCCATAAGGTTTCATAGATACATACATAGATACATACATAGGCAATTGGTGCAGGAGTAGGCCATTCGGTCCTTCGAGCCAGCACCGCCATCCAACGTGATCATGGCTGATCATCCACAATCAGTACACCGTTCCAGCCTTCTCCCCATACCCCTTGATTCCGCTAGCCCGAAGAGCTCTATCTAACTCTCTTTTGAATGCATCCAGTGAATCGGCCTCCATTGCTTTCTGAGGCAGAGCATTCCACAAATTCACAACTCTCTGTGTGAAAAAGTTTGTCCTCATCTCAGTTCTAAATGGCTTACCCCTTATTGTTAAACTGTGGCCCCTGGTTCTGGACTCCCTCAACATCGGGAACATGTTTCCTGCTGATTTGTTATTGGTTAATTACTGGTTTATTATGCTGTCCCGTCAAACCATACAAAACATGATACAATCAGGGCGTACATAAGTACAACAGGTAGTGCAAAGAGAAATATATCATGTGAAATGGTGTGCAAACCTATGTAACACAGTGTGCAATGTGTGCAAATGGTGTGCAAACCACGTACAATGGTGTGCAAACCATGTACAATGGTGTGCAAATGATGTGGTAGGATAGTGTTAATGTCCAGGGATCGTTTGTTGGTGTGGACTCGGTGTGCTGAAGGGTCTGTTTCCACGCTATTGTACATGGTGTGCAAAATGATGTGCAAACTATGTGAAATGGCCTGCAAATTGTAAAATTACCTGCAAACTGTGTAAAATGGTGTCAACCTGTGTAAAACGGTGTGGAAACTGTAAAATGTTGTGAAAGCCATGTACACGTCCAGGCCTACCACACCACCTGGGCACAGAATTGCCAAGTCAGGCTGATGGCTGGCGGAGGAATGTTGTGGCCACGGTTTATTGATGCAACACTGCCCAGCACCTCAGAGAGTTGCAGACGCTGCATTAGTATGCACCACTGCACCGACAGCTAGAGCCTGTCTCAGCAAAAGCTTGTCTGATTTTGAGCAGCCTTCCAGTCTGGGAGACAGCACCTCAGAAATTAGCTGCAAAATGAGCAGAAGTCTACGTTGATGACGGAATGACCCAGACTGAACGTGATGTGGAGTGATGCCTTGTCACAGACTAATGAAGAAATGCCAAGATTGTTTGTCTTATGTACCAACAACGGGACAATGAGATTCTCACTTGCAGCAGAATGGAAACACAGCACTGGTACATAACATAACAAACAAAAAGAAAAATCAGCAAATCAAAATCTCCATTAGGATGGCATGGTGGCATAGGGGGTAGAGCTACTGCCTTACTGAGCCAGAGACCAGAGTTCAATCCCGGCTATGGGTGCTGTCTATACGAAGTTTGTAAGTTCTCCTCCCCGTGACCTGCATTGGTTTTCTCCGAGATCTTCAGTTTCCTCCCACACTCCAAAGGCGTACAGGTTAGCAGGTTCATTGATTTGGTATGAATGTAAAATTGTCCCGAGTGTGTGTAGGATAGTGTTAATGTGCAGGGATCGCTTGTGGACTCGGTGAGCTGAAGGGTCTGTTTCCACGCTGATCCCTATAAACTAAACTAAACTAAACGTTACTAATGCAAAAAGCCTGAAATGCAATCAAGGCCGTTCATATTTCACAGTTGAGGTTATTATTGTGCAGTGTTCAACAGCCTGACGGTTTGGTTTAGTTTAATTTAGAGATACAGCATTGGAACAGGCCCTTCGGCCCACCGAGACTGTGCCATCCAACGATCATCCGTACACTACTTCTATTCTATGCTCTCGGAACAAGTTACAGAGACCAATTAACCTGCAAACCTGCACATCTTTGGAATGTGGGAGGATACCGGTGCACCCAGAGGAAACCCACGCGGTCACGGGGAGAACGTACAAACTCCGTACAGACAGCACCAGCGGTCAGGATCGAACCCGCGTCTCTGGCGCTGTACAGGAGCAATTCAGCCGCTGCATCACTGTGTCGCCCTCAAAAAGGTTGTTGGGAAGAAGCTGTTCTTGAACCTGGAGGTCATGGTTTTCAAGCTTCTGTACCTTCCACCTGATGGCGGCAGTGAAACGAGAGCGTGGCTGGGATGTGTGGCGAGGGACTGACTTGCAAGGTTGAGGTTTGATGGAAACAGACATGTTACAAAGCTCGGAGTATCAGTTGACAGCTGTGAATACAATGTTGACACAGCTAACCGCGTTTCTCAGTCAGAGCACGACTGCTCACAGGCTGCCCCATGGACCTGTTATAATTAAACTGCTCGGATCCCAGTCCCATCTTCATTAACCTTCAACCACCAACATCTATTATTTTGCAAATTGACACGGATGTTATTGATACAGCACAGTGAACCAGCGGTAGAGTTGCTGCCTTACAGACCGGGTTTGATTCTGACTACGGGTGTTGTCTGTGCAGAGTTTGTACCTTCTCCCTGTGACTGCGTGGGTTATCTCCTAGTGCTCAGTTCTCCTCCTCGGGATGGAACCCGTGTCTCTGGCGCTGTGAGGCAGCAATTCTACCACTGAGAGACAATATGGTTGCAACTCCTAGACTTGGTCAGTCATGTTCCCAGTGACTAGATGGAGCACATCAGAGCACCATCAAGGGTCTATTATGCCGGGTTAGGACTGGCGTGGCCTGTAGGCAAGAATAGGTAAGACATTTTCTTCCCTAAAGCAAGGCAGTGAACCAACTGAGGTTCTGGGACAATCCAACAGCAATAGGAAGAACGTTCAAACTCCACATGGACAGGATTGTCTCCGGTGCTCAGGGGTTGTGAGGCAGCAGCTCTAACAGCTGCACCACTGCGTTTAGAGATACAGCATGGAATCAAGCCCTTCGGCCCGCCGAGTTCGTGCTGACCAGCGATCACCCCATACACTAGCACTACCCTACAAAATCTTGATCAGAACGGGTGTCAAGGGTTATAGGGAGAAGGCAGGAAAATGGGATTAGGAGGCAGAGATCAGCCATGATTGGGTAGCGGAGTAGACTTGATGAGCCAAATAGCCTAATTCTACTCCTATAATTTGTGAATCTGTATGCACTAGGGACAATTTCTAATTTTTACCGAAGCCAAATAACCTACAAACCTGTACGCCATTGGAGTGTTGCAGGAAACCAGAGTACCCGGGTAAAACGGGGAGAGCGTACATACTCGGTATGGACAGCACCAGTAGTCAGGATTGAGGCCGGGTCCCTGGTGCTGTGAGGCAGCAGCTCTACCCGCTGCGCCACCGTGCTCTTGCCTTTTCTAAGAGCAGTGCAGTTAGAAGCATTGAAACATAGAAAAACAGGTACAGGAGTAGGCCATTCAGCCCTTCAAGCCCTTCAAGCCAGCACCAACATTCAATGTGATCATGGCCGATCATCAGTTGCTTACCAGAGACGTATGAACCAAACACGAGAAGCACTCTCCCTTTCACAGTCTCCGAGCGTGCATGGTATGTGAACTTGAACTCTCTGACATGGTGCTGAAGGATTGTGTTTCCTTTTGCTATTGTGCTGGGCTAAGCGGAAGACAGTTTTTTATTTTTGAGTCCTGTTACTGGACCTGGTGGGGAAATGATAGGAAATTGTTATTTCTGATGCTGTCCCAGGTGTTTGCATTTGATGGCGTATCCATCAGTGTGAAATGTTGTAAATAACCAGATCGGGTATCTTAGCTGCGTTGCATTTCCGGTTCTTTGAATTCAAGTGAACTGTGTTCTGGAACTCTCGCTGCTGGGCTCAGGTATTGGAACCGCCACCTCCACACAGATTCACTCTCAGCCAGTCGTGGTTTTTTGGAACAAAAAACACATAAAGTGCTGGAGTAATTTGACAGGTCAGGCAGCATCTCTGGAGAGCATGGATAGTCATACAGCATGGAAACAAGCCCATGCCGACCAACATGACTCACCTACACTAATCCCACCTGCCTGAGTATGGCCTATATTCCTCTAAAGCTAGCCTATCCATGTATCTGTCTAAACCTGTCTCAACTACCTCTTCTGGCAGCTCATTCCATACACCCACCACTCTTCCTGTAAAATATGTTACCCCTCGGGTTCCTATCAAAGCTTACCCCCTTCACCATAAACCTATGGTTCTTGATTCCCCCACTCTGGGCAAAAGACTGTGTTTAGAAAGACTGTGCAATTAACGGAAGTGGGGGGGGGGGGGGGCGGATTGAACCCTGGAAGGTAATAGATGAACACAGGTGAGGGGGGATTCTTTGATAGGCAGATGGTGGAACAAAGGTCAGAGATGAATAATAGGTGTGACAAAATTAATACAATAATTAGAGCAATGGGGAAGGTACAGAGTGCAGAATATAGTTCTCAGCATTGTAGCGCATCAGTTCCATTGATAAAATCCAATGTCCGCAATGGGGTAGAGGTGAATCATTTGATGAGGTGCCGCACACCTAACTGACCTTGTGTCTCCTTTGTGATTAAATTAGTGACGATGCCAACTGTATCTCCCCTGATGAACCCACAAAAAGTTTTTAAAATACTTTTTACAAAAGGATTTTGAAAAACTCAAGAACAAACTAGAAAATTAAAGAGCAGTGGAGTTTACTGTTTTTGTTCTTCATATCTTTCAACTGGCTGTGCTATTTAAGACACCCATGAAGCCGTAAATTTAACAAAAAACACATAATTTAGTCCCGTGATTATAATCTAAGACCTGTCATTATTTTTGTTTGGCTGGCAGGGAAATAGATGTCTTGGTTTGAAAAACAGCCTGAGACATGATATGCTGTTTGCCAAGCTTGTGCATGCCTGTCCGCATACACGTCATAGAAACTGCGTGGATAAGATTAGACTCTTGTTATTTACTGCAGCTTGAAACCCTTTGAATTCATGAACCAAAACCTGCAAATTGACAACTGATTAGTCAAGACTAGGAACAAGGAACTGCAGATGCTGGTTTACGAAGGAAGAAACTGAGTGCTGGAATAACTCTGCGTGTCGGGCAGCATCTCAGGAGAACATGGATGTGTGACGTTTTGATTCTGAAGAAGGGTCCTGACCCGAAGCGTTGCCTATCCATGTTCGTCTGAGACGCTGCCTGATCTGCTCAGTCACTCCAGCACTTTGTGGCTGCAATTCATTAGGACTGTCAGACTAAGTATGAAATACTGGAAATGGATCGGTCTCACGCTGTACTAATGCCTCGTTTCAGAGTAAGAAGTGAGGTTTTAGAATTTCTGCAGCTTATAGTCATGAGATATACAGCATGGAAACAGGCCCTTTGACCCAACATCCATGCCAACCAAAGTGCCCCCAACTAAGCTCGTCCCATCTGCCCGCATTTGTCCTATATCCCTCTAAAGCTTTCCTATCCATGTACCTGTCCAAGTGACTTTCAAATGCACTTATAGTACCTACCTCAAATACCTCTATTGGAAACTCATTCCACAACACCCACCCACCACCCTCTGAGTGAAAAAGTTGTCCTCAGAATCTTGCCAATCCCACCTTAAAGCCACGTCAAACGAATCTTGATTTCTCTACTCTGGGTAAAAGACTCTCTATCTGTCTAACTATTGCTCTCATGAATTTTTACACCTCTATAAGATCATCCCTCAACCTCCTGCGCTCCAATGAATAGAGTCGTAGCCTGCCCAACCTCTCCCTATAGCTCAGACCCTCGAGTCCTGGCAACATCCTTGTAAAACATCTCTGCAGTCTTTCCAGCTTAACGACATCCTTCCTGTAGCAGAGTGACCAAAGCTGAACACAGTACTCCAGGTGTGGCCCCCACCAACCAAATGTGTGCAGTGCAATCGAGGGAAATCCCGTGTTAGGAAACATTAAAAAATGTTTCACAGAAGGGAGGAGGATTTTCTGCCCTTGCACTTCCTTGTCTTTGCGAATCCCGTTTATTACAACGGAGAAGCAGATAAAGACAGGCTGGAGAATATCGAGCAGGAAAATCCAACCCCAAGGGTCCAGAGTTGTTTGAGGTATTTGTCTGTATTGGTGCCAGTTGGAACACCTTCAAAACCACACCAATATTCATAAATGTTGAAAGTGGAACTGACCCAGTCTAGGATAGGGTTTTACCAGGTCCTGTTCAGTATCTGAGTAAACTGATTGCAGTCAGTATTCTGAGAAGCCTCTTGTGATTAGCTTTTGTACTGACACATAACAACGTCTTGATTTGATTATTTTTTTTGTGTGTTCGATGATTCAATGATACTTTATGGTCACATGTACCTAGGGAGAGTGAAATGCTTTATTTTGCATACAACCCGGTAAACTCATTCAGCAAACTTCACCAAGGCAGTGCACAAGTGTGTCCAGTTACATAAGTTCACTGAATAGTCTCATCTTCTGCCTGCCGCCGCATGCCGCCCCCCCCCCCATTGTTCCCAGCACCCCCACCCCCTGGTTCCCCAATCATTCTCGCACCTACCCACCCCCTCCCTCCCCAACCCCCTCTCCCCCTCCATTCCACCCTCCGCCGGGTCCCCTCTTTGTTCTCGATGATCCACCTCGCTGTTGCCGCCCGCCCGCCCCTCACTCCGCGACAGCCCACCTCGCTCTCGATGCCTTGCACAATTACACACAATTATGTGCAATTACTACCCTGTGATTCGTCCTAGCTACTGACATTGGGCTTGGCTGAGCTGCCTCCAGAGGGATATAGTTTGCTGACATTCACAATTTAGATTTGCAAGAAGAACAATGCCTTGGCTGAGATACGGCAGGACAAATTAATCCCTTGGTATCTGTCGTTGATGCAGGAAGGAAAAGAAATGTCAGAGAAAATCAACATCATCTGGCTGCAAATACAATAGTTTGCAATATTATATCATATAGGTGCTTTAAGTAAAGCTAACTCCCTGAATCTGGTTTCTGGCAACTGAACCATGCTATCATCAACTAGAGAGTGGTCCTGACCTCCCATCTTTCTCATTGAAGACCCCCGCATTATCTTTAATCGGACTTTACTGGAATTTATCTTGCATTAAGCGCTATCCCCTTTATCCTGTATCTGTGCATTGTGGACTATATGTATATATAGTCTTTCCGCTGACTGGATAGCATGCAATAAAAAAGCGTTTCACTGTACCTTGATACATGTGACAATAAACTAACTAAATTTAAAAGGATTTTAATGATGTGTTACCAGAAGGTTTAGGTTTATTATTGTCACATGTACCGAGGTGCAGTGAAAAGTGCTTCGGTTTACTCTCACACTCCAAAGACGTACAGCTTTGTAGGTTAGTTGGCTTCAGTAAAATTGTAAATTATCCCTAGTGTGTAGGATGGAGTTTGTGTACGGGGGGATCGCTGGTCGGCATGGACTCAGTGTTTCTGGTGTGTATCTCTAAGCTATTTCTATCCTATCTCTTAACTATAAACTATCTCTATCTCTAAACTATTTCTAAACTATCTCTAAACTACAAAGCTAATCTTAACACTTTTAGTATTAGCTCCAGTCAAAGTTCTTTGCATTTAGACTGGGGATCGCCATGGTGAAATGACCAAACTCTTCAGTAAATAAACTAATATAGCTGATCGGGAATTATAGCAAGTGCCTGTTTGCTTGTAGGACTACATAGTTGAAAAGGAGGAAGTCATTCAAGACTCCATTCATAACACGACAGGCTAAATAATGCATCATTTATTTGGTTGCCAAAATATAAAATAACATTGTTTGGCAAAAAGTCAGGAATCAACATGCAGAAAGCTTCAATACATTTACAATCTCTCTCCTTCCCTCTCTGAATTAATTTCCTCACTGCTTTTGCACGCCGACAATACAAAGAAATTTTCCTTGGATTATCGTTTCCCATTCAATTGCCCTTTGTTCGGTCTGAAAAACATTTAGCTTAGCCAGTTGCCGTTGGAGGTTTCTGGCCGCTGAAAGGATGATCTGATAGATGAAGTATGCTTTTGTCTTGAGGAGGCCGGCCGAGTGTTGTGTAGGGATGCTCGGGGAATAAAGAAGCACTGGGGCAAACAAAGGACCAGAGAAATGTTTAGACCTGCAAACTTTGTGAGCTGCTTAAATCCTTTCAAGCTTCCGATGGCAATGAATGCTCACAGACCTAGCAGCATGTGTCTTTAAAGGAACAGTCTCTCTAAGATGGAGTGTTTGGCAAACATACAACATGGGACATGGAGGTGTACAGCACGGGAACAGGCCCTTCGGCCCACAATATCCATGCCAAACATGATGCCAAGACCAACTAATCTGCCTGCAAGTAATTCATATCTCTCCGTTCCCTGCATGTCCACTTGCCGATCCAAAGGTCTCTTAAATGCCGCTATCATATCTGCTTCCACCACCACCCCTCTTTTCATGTTTATTCATCAGTCTGAAGAAGGGATCTGACCAGAAACATTGTCTGCCTATTCCCTCCACAGATTAAGTTTTGTTTACAGATACTGTGCGGAAACAGGCCCTTCGGCCCACAAGCTTCAGGCTGACCAGCGATCACCCCATATACACTAGCACTATCCTACCGACTAGTGACAGTCTAGAGTTTTACCAAAGCCAATTAACCTACAAACCTGCACGTCTTTGGAGTGTGGGAGGAAACCCAATAGTCAAAGGGCGAAAGTAGAAACTCCGTACAGACAGCACCTGAGGTCAGGATCGAACCTGGGTCTTTGGCAATGTAAGGCAGCAACTCTACTGCTGCACCACTATGATGCCTGACCTGATGAGTTCCTCCAGCACTTGTTGGGTTGGGACCCTTGAGAAGAAATACAGTCAGTTCCACACTTTACCCTGTTCAATTCTATAAAAGGGAGCTTTGATTAACATAGAAACGTGGAAAATAGGTGCAGGAGCCGGCCATTCAGCCCTGTGAGCCAGCACCACCATTCAATATGATCATGGCTGATCATCCAAAATCAGTACCCCATTCTTGCTTTTTCCCCATATCCCTTGAATCCATTAGCCCTAAGAGTTAAAGGGTTTCGGCCCGAAACGTCGCCTATTTCCTTCGCTCCATAGATGCTGCTGCACCCGCTGAGTTCCTCCAGCAATTTTGTGTACCAGCCCTAAGAGTTATATCTAGCTCTCTCTTGAAAACATCCAATGAATTGGCCTCCACTGCCTTGTGTGGCAGAGAATTCCACAGATTCTCAACTCTCTGGGTGAATTTATTTTTTTGTCATCTGTCCTAAATGGCATATCCCTTATTCTTAAACTGTAACACTCCTTAAGATGGAGTTAAGATTCTCCTACAGAAGTAACTACTTTAGAATCCCTTTACACGGTCAATGAAAGGATTCACTTATTTCCTTTATGTGTCCAAGTGGGCAGCAAGCAGTGTAATGCGATTGTGGGGTTACATCCCTTGGATCATTTTGGAGATCAAAATCACGAGAGTACAAAATCATGAGAGGAATAGATTAGGTAAATGCACAGAGTCTCTTGCTCAGAGTCGGTGAATCAGGAACCGGAGGATATAGGTTTAAGCTGAGGAGGGAAAGCTACAGTAGGAACCTGAAGGATAACTTTTTCTTTACACAAAGGGTGGTGGGTTTATGGAATCAGCTGCCGGAGGAGGTGGTTGAGGTAGGTGCTATCATAACATTTGTAGATATATGTATTTTTTGTATATGTTTAAAATTTCGAACATGTAAAACAAAAAAAGTTAAAAACAAAGCAAAATAATAATAAAATGAAATAAACAATAAACCTATACACAAGTCATTGAATAACTTCTCATAAACATCACAAATTAAATCTTACATGTGCAAAAAGGAGTAGGAGGAAGTGTGTGTTATTCACTTATCATACGCCTTCTCTGCTACTCATCAATCAATTCACAAACTTTATCTCATCTACACACACACACACATATATACACACACACACACACACACACACACACACACACACACACACACACACACACACACACACACACACACACACACACGTACCTTTGGATTGGTACATGGATAGGAAAGGTTTGGATGGATATGGGCCTAGCACAGGTAGGTGGGACTAGTGTAGATGGGGCATGTTGATCGGCATGGGCAAGTTGGGCCGAAGGGCCTGTTTCCACTCTATATGACTCTTATGAGGGAGAAGGACTACTTTGAAGCCTGCTGTTTCCCACTGAGAGCAGAACTACATTGGATAAATCATCTCAAGCTGTTTGCATATAGCTGCCGGCATTTGGCAATAAGGGAGCTGATTGGGTTGAATTCCCAAGGTTGGAGAACCATGTGAACACAACTAACCACATGAATGCGTTTGGCAAATCCCATCAGGTTTATGTTCTCTATAAATCAAATGCACTGTATGTCGAGCAAATTGGTTTGGCCCAAAAAGGCCAAGGTGTTGGGAAGTTATTGGAGCGGTGTCACACACAGATGATCACACTTCTGGAATGCAAGGAAGCATTAACATTTTGCTCAGAAGAGCCTTTGGGCGAAATGATACATTTGTAAAGTAAGCATTTCAAGATGTTAGATATACACCAAAATAAAGAGGAAAAGTATCTTTTCCAGATTGACTCAACCTGTTGGTTAAAGGAACCGCACTTTCATGGGAGGAGTGGGAGAATATAGAGGAGATGTTGTTAAACTGAAAGGGATTACAAGGACGTTGCCAGGACTCAAGTACCTGAGCTGTAGGCTGAGGTTGGGCAGGCTAGGAATTTCTTCCCTTGGATTTCAGGAGGCTGAACAGGTGATCATATAGAGGTGTACAAGATCATGAGTGGAATAGATAGGGTAAATGTACATAGAGTCTCTAACTCAGACAAGGGGATTCAAGTACCAGTGGACATAGGTTTAAGGTGAGAGGAGAAAGATTTAATAGAAACCCGAGGGGCAACTTTTCTACACAAAGTGGTGCTGTATGGAATGAGCTGCCAGAGGACGTAGTTGAGGAAGGTGTTATCACAAAGTTTAAGAAACATTTGGACAGTAACATGGATGGGGCAGGTTTAATAGGATATGGGCCAAATACCGGCAGGTGGGACTAGTGTAGATGGGGCATGTTGGTCAGCACGGGCAAGTTGGGCCGAAGGGCCTGTTTCCACGGTGAATGTCTCTGACTCTATGAATTTCATAACTCAAGTGGTGAATGGTGTCACAGAGTCATGCAGCACAGAACCAGACCATTCAGCCCATCACGTGTATGCTGGTGATCAAGTGCCTGTCTACACTAAACCCATTGAGTATGTTTTGAAGCAATTTATATAATGTGCTTTTAAATGGATTTGATGTATGGTTTAGTTAACTTGTTTCTCGTAAAGAACTTGCCCCGCAGCGAAAAATCCTTCGTTCCCAACATAGACCATCCTTAGAAATATGAAGAAAATCTTGAGATAGATGCAATGCATATCTTGAGAGCTGCAAGGGAGATTTTACATGTAAGCGAGTGATTTTAAAAATATGTAATTTAAACAGGACTAAACATGCACTAATGCCCTCAACTCTCATGACACCTGTATAATTTTCAGTGCATTTGTTTAACCTTCTTGATTTGTTGCTTTTGCTTTGTGCCAGATGCAAGAAAGTTTGCACGTTGTCCCCATGCTTTCTCTATGTGAAGTAGTGTGCAGAAAAAGCAATAAAGTTGTACCTTGACCTTTGTTTAACATGCATGGATACATACAGAACTAACTACCTTGGGATAATACAGCTGCAGAAATTTCAATGCATCCTCCCCACCATCAAAGGGAGTCTACAGGAGGCGCTGCCTCAAATAGGCAGTTAAATAGGCAGTCTTTGGAGCGCAGAAGGTTAAGGGGGGACTTGATAGAGGTCTTTAAAATGATGAGAGGAATAGACAGAGTTGACGTGGATAAGCTTTTTTCATTGAGAGTCGGGAAGATTCAAACAAGAGGACATGATTTGAAAATTAAGGGACAGAAGTTTAGGGGCAACATGAGGGGGAACTTCTTTACTCAGAGAGCGATAGCTGTGTGGAATGAGCTTCCAGTGGAAGTGGTGGAGGCAGGTTCGATTTTATCATTTAAAAATAAATTGGATAGGTATATGGACAGGAAAGGAATGGAGGGTTATGGTCTGAGTGCAGGTAGATGGGACTAGGGGAGAAAAAGTGTTCGGCACGGACTAGAAGGGCCGAGATGGCCTGTTTCCGTGTTGTAATTGTTATATGGTTATATGGTTAATGTCATCAAAGACTTATACAGCCCTGGCCGCGCACTCATTTCGCTTCTACATTCGGGAAGAAGGTACAGGAGCCTGAGAACTGTGACCTCCAAGTTCCAGAACGGCCTCTTCCCATTGTTGCACTTGAGCCGGAAATCAAATGTACAATTTTGAGAAACTAATGGAAGAACTGCGTAAATTGGTTTACAAATTGAGCAACTTTAGGGGTGGCACAGTGGCGCAGCGGTAGAGTTGCTGCTTCACAGCGCCAGAGACCCGGGTTCGATCCGGACTACAGATGCTACACGTACTGAGTTTGTATGTTCTCCCTGTAATCGCGTAGACAGCATCGATAGTCAGGATTGAACCCGGGTCTCTGGCGCTGTAAGTGAGCAACTCTACCGCTGTGCCACTGTGCCACCCGCTTATTCTTAAAACAAATTGCAAACTATGCTTGTTCTTTTCTCCATCAGCCAATGATTGGGAAGTCTGGTGTTCCCCAAGGACCTTCCGAACAGAAGGTTGCCGTGGTTACTGTCGATGACTGTGACACCTCAGTGGCGTTGCGCTTCGGAAGTTTAATTGGAAATTATTCCTGTTCGGCGCAAGGAACACAGTCGGGATCCAAAAAGTAAGTCTTCACCTAAAAGAATGCACTTTAACAAATTCCTCATGTTGTTCCGATAGGTTGTGGCCACTTTTTAAAACACAAAAAATATATTTTCCCATTCTTATGGCGCAGTGCCCAGCTGACCTGTGCAGAAAGCTCCAAGTCTAGCCAAATGCTGAGTGAGGTTACCTGCACTGAACGAGATGAACAGTGTGGAGAAACACCCCTCGATCTTCGCCATTTGCATGTCACAAGTTTCTCATTGCAAAATTGACCCGCATTCATCATCTCTGCTTCCTAACTCCACCTCAATTTTGGATCCAATTTTCCAAATTGCCCAGGGTCCCATGGGCGTTTACCTTCTGGACCTTCCATGTGGGAGGCCTGACTACTGTCCCATGTAGTCTACATCACCCTCACTATTCTCATTGATACATCAAATGAGCGGCACGGTGGCGCAGCAGTAGAGTTGCTGCCTTACAGGGCTTGCAGAACCAGAGACCCGGGTTCGATCCTGACTAAGGGTGCTGTCTATATGGAGTTTGTACCTTCTCTCCATGGGTTTTCTTTGCGAGATCTTTGTTTTCCTCCCACACTCCAAAGACATACAGGTTTGTAGATTAATTGGCTTGGTATAGTGGTAAATTGTAACTTGTGTGTGTAAATAGTGTGAGTGTGCGGGAATTGCTGGTCGGTGTGGACTCGGTGGGCCTAAGGGCTTGTTTCCGCGCTGTATCTCTAAAACTAAAACAAAATGAAACCTTCCCCTCACAAAACCGATCTTGTCACATTTGGCCCACATCCTCCAAAATGGGGATTATGGTTATGTATGGTGATGGTCTTGCTGGGCATTATGCAAAAGAAGCATTTCACTGTAGATAGACACTTGAACAATCTCTGATATCTCCATACCTTTTCTTGATCTCACTGTCTCCGTCACAGGAGATAGACTATTAACTGGCATCTATTATAAACACACTGACTGCCACAGCTATCTAGACTACACTTTCTCCCACCCTGCCACTTGTAAAGACTCTATCCCCTACTCCCAATTCCTCCGTCTATGCTGCATCTGCATCCAAGATGAGGTGTTCCACACAAGGACCTCTGAGATGTCCTCGTTCTTTAGGGAACAGTGGTCCCAATCTTCCATCATAGATGAGGCCCTCACTAGGGTCTCCTCGATATCCCGCAACTCCACCTTTGCTCCCCCTCCCCCAGTTGCAACAGGGACAGAGTCCCCCTAGTCCTCACCTTTCACCCCATCAGCCGTCGCATACAGCACATAATCCTCCGACATTTTCGCCACCTCCACCCCTTTCCACTTTCCACAGAGACCGTTCCCTCCGCAACTCCCTGGTCAACTCGTCCCTTCCCACCCCCTACCCAGGTGCTTTCTCCTGCAACCACAGGAGATGCAACACCTGTCTCTATACCTCCCCCTCAAATCTGTCCAAAGACCCCGGCAGTCTTTTCAGGTAAGGCAGAGGTTCAATTGCACCTCCTCCAACCTCATCTACTGTATCTGCTGTTCCATGTATGGACTCCTGCGTATCTGTGAGACCAAGCGCAGGCTCGGCGATCGTTTCATTGAACACCTCCTCTCAGCCCACCTAAATCTACCTGATCTTCTGGTTGCAAAACACTTTAACTCTCCCTCCCATTCCCACACTGACCTTTCTGTCCTGGGCCTCCTCCATTGACAGAGTGAGGCCCAGTGCAAATTGGAGGAACAGCACCTCATAATTTGCTTGGGTAGCTTACGCCCCAGCGGTATGAATATTTACTTCTCTAACTTCAAGTAACGCTGGCTTTCCCTCTCTCTCCATCCCACCTCCTTCCCAGGTCACAGTCTGACTGTCCCTGATTACATTTAATCTCTTTGCTTTTTTGTTACCTCCTAGCTAACAATGATCTATTCTACATTTCCCTTGATCTGCACACCCTTTGATGTCCTTTTCTCACACCTTACACTTCCTTATCTCTGTATCTCCCCTCCCCCTCCCCTGACTCTCAGTCTGAAGATAGGTCTCGACCCGAAACGCCACCCATTCCTTCTCTCCAGAGATGCGGCCTGTCCTGCTGAGTTACTCCAGCATTTTATGTCTATCTTTGGTTTAAACCAGCATCTGCAGTTCCTTCCCAAGCATTTCACTGTACACGTGACACTAAAGAAACCATTGAAATCCATCCTCTCCATCGATAAATGTGTTTTGAGGTCTAGCAGCAGCATTAATTATCAAATTGACTTTTGCCAGTATAATTTAAAATCTCTATTTACCACAAAGTGAGATGCCAATAATGTGCCCTGCAGTCACTGTTTCAGATGTGTTGCATTATTCATAATGTCCTACCGTGGAATTTCAAACACAATTGGATGAGGTTTCTTACGAATCTCGACATGTTCTGCTAAACTATCTCGTCCACATTTATCTTGGGGGGGCAGATATTTGGAATTTCTTTGTTTTGATTGATTCCCTGGATCCATCCCTAGAATAGCTCTTTCTTTGCCCAATCCAATAATAATATAACAATGAATTATGGTCTCCGAAGCTTTGGAAGCTGAGAGGAGACCTGATAGAAATATATGAAATTATAAGTGGCATAAGCAGGGAGACGGTAAGAATGTTTTTCCATGAACGAGCAACACAGTGGCGCCACGATCAAGTAGCTGTCTTACAGCGCTAGAGACCCAGGTTCGATCCTGACTGCGAAGGCTGTCTATGTGGAGTTTGTACGATCTCCCTGTGGGTTTTCTCCAGGTGCTCCGGCTTCCTCGCACACTCCAGGTTTGTAGCTTAATTGGCTTCAGTAAAATTGTAAATTGTCCCTAATGCGTGGGATGGTGCTAGTGTATGGCTGGTGGGTGCGGACCCGGTGGGCTGAAGGGCCTGTTTCCGTGCTGCATCTCTAAAACTAAACTAAAAAACAAAACATAGCTTTAAGCTATGGATTATGGATCCATATATGGATTATGTGCTGGCAGAATAGATGCGTTTATCTTGGCATTATGTTCCGTATGGACATTGTAGGCCGAAAGGCCTGTTCCTGTGCTATTCTGTTCTATCAAAGGTAGACACAAAATGCTGGAATAACTCAGCGGGACAGGCAGCATCTCTGGAGAGAAAGAATGGGTAACATTTTGGGTCCAGACCCTTCTTTAGACTCGACCAGAAACGTCACCCATTCCTTCCCTCCAGAGATGGTGCCTGTCCCACTTAGTTACTCCAGCATTTTGTGTCTATCTTCAGTGTATACCGGCACCTGCAGTTCCTTCCTACACAATACTGTTTTACGGATGTGTTCATTCCGATCTCTTTCTTTCCTTGCCCCGTGTTGTATTACCCATCCAAAGGTGACTGACTTTACTCCCTAAATAACCACCTCAGCCAAATATGTGTTGGCAACGAGAATCAACAGACATTAAACAGTCAAACATCTACATTTTCCAACATTGCTCATTGAAGGTTAGTTACCCATCACAACTCTCACTGCCCCCATCCAGACAAGAGAGGTGGGGGTGGGTAAGTGATAGGTGGATACAGATGAGGGGTTTGGTTAGCCGATGGGTGGAGTAAGTGACAAAGGCTGGAGGTGAAAAAAAGACAAAAGAGTGTTGGATAAGGAGAGAAGAGGAGGTGAAATGGAAAGCCAGAGGGAGCTGTGTGGGGGGGGGAAGGGGATAGGGGGCAGGGAAGGGAACGTGGGGTGACTTAGTGGGAGAACACTGGGATGGAGGGGGGGAGGGGGGGTGGAGCACAGGAAAGAGAGAGCGGATGGGGAGGGGTGTGTCCTCACTCTGGCATTGGAGGAGGCCCCGGACAGAATGGTCAGTTCGCGAATGGAAGTGGTATTAAAATGGTTAGCAACCGGGTGATCCAGCAGGCTTTACACTTTAGAGATGCAGCGTGCGCACAGGCCCTTCGGCCCACATAGACCGTGCTGACCCTGTACACTAGCACTGTCCCACATGCTAGGGACAATTTACAATTCACAGAACCAATTAACATACAAACCTGTACGTCTCTGTGGAGTGTGGGAGGAAACCGGAGCACCGGGAGAAAACCCAAGCAATCAGCAGCCGTTCCCCAGTTGTCAGTGCCAATGTTAACATTCGTCCTATCTCTTGACAGAGATAGCACACAGCGTGGAAACAGGCCCTTTGACCCAACTTGCCCAAGCCGACCAACATTCCCCATCTACACTAGTCCCACCTCCCTGTGTTGGGCCCATATCCCTCTGAACCTGTCCTTTCCACGTACCTGTCAAAACGTTTCTTCAACGTTGCGATAGTACTTGCCTCAGTTACCCTTTCCAGCAGCTTGTTCCATACACCCGCCATCCTTTGTTTTAAAAAAGTTGCCCCTCAGGTTCCTGTGAAAACTTTCCCCCACCTCACCTTAGATCTATGTCCTTTGTTTTTTTATTCCGCTACTCTACATAAAAATAAAAATAAAACTATTCACTGTACTTCTGTACATGTGACACTAAACTAAACTAAACCTCAGTGCATTTACCTGATCTATTGTTCTTATAACTTTGTGCAACTCCATGAGATGACAAAGAGAGCTGTGATATAAGCTCGAGTTTAACAGTGTGGCTGATAAAACAGGATGTGTGAATGAAGGTGCTAATGTCGAGAGAGACACAGTTCGGACCGCCTGATCTTGCTCCTAGGTCCCTGGATTTGACGGGGCCACTTCTCCTCGGTGGTGTTCCCAATCTGCCCGAAGACTTTCCGCTCCAGAACCACGAATTTATGGGATGCATGAAGAACTTGTTGATAGATAACCAGCAAATCGATATGGCTGATTTCATCGCAAACAACGGCACAGTGACAGGTAATGAGAGAAATCTTTACTTTTGGGCTTTAGACGTTAGAGATACAGGACGGTTGCAAGACCTTCGGACCAGTGAGTCGGCGCCGACCAGCGATCACCCCGTACACTAGCATATCCAACACACTAGGGACAATTTATGATTTTAACAAATCCAATTAACCTACTAATCTGTACATCTTTGGGATGTGGGAGGAATCCATGCAGTTACAGGGAGAACGTACAAACTCCATACAGACAAGATCTGTAGTCAGGATTGAACCCGGGTCTCTGGCGCTGTGAGGCAGCAAATCTACCGCTGCGCCACCGTGCACCCAGTCCTGTGGGGCTTCTGAAGGTTCCCAAACACTTTCGCCTCATCCCATTTCAAAGATATATGTGTCTTCTGCCCACTGCCCTCACCGTTTTACAGTCTAATTAAAAACATTGGGTAAAAAGTCTTTATGCTTTTCTATAATCTCACTGATGTTTAACATTACTACTCCTTTTAGTATTTTTGTGTTTAGTTTAGGAGGTACAGCATGGCAAAAGGCCCTTCGGCCCACCGTGTCCACACCAACCACCGATTACCCGTTCACACTAGTTCTATGATATCCCACTCCTTACACACTGGGGACAATTTACAGAGGGCCAATCAACCTACAAACCCACACGTCTTTGGGATGTGGGAGGAAACTGGAGCACCCGGAGGAAATCCACAGGGTCACAGGGAGAACGTACAAACTCCACACAGACAGCACTCGAGGTCAGGATCAGTCGGGTCTCCGGTGCTGTCAGGCAGAAACTCTACCAGCTGCGCCACAGTGCTACCCATAAAGTCATGGAGCTGTACAGCTCAGACACAGACACTTTGGTCCACCTTGTCCATGCCAACTCATTTGGCATATTGGGCTGATCCCATTTGCCTGCATATTGTGGAGTGAGTGTTTAGAAAGTACTGCTACAGTTAATCACCAGGAAAAGGATACAAGGAAAACAAAATTGGTAGATGGCACAGTGGCACAGCTGGCCGAGCTGCTGCCTCTCAGCACCAGAGACCTAGGTTCGATTCTGCCTTGGATGCTGTCTGTGTGGAGTTTGCCCATTCTGCCTGTGACCGTGTGCGTTTCACATCCCAAAGACGTGCGGGTTTGCAGGTTAACTGTCCTCCGTAAAGTTGCCCCTAATGTGTGGCGAGTGGATGAGAAAGTGGGATAACATATAAGTAGCGTGAATGGGTGGTCGGCACAGACTCGGTGGGCCGAAGGGCCTGTTTCGGTGCTGCATCTCCAAACTAAAATCGGTAGATATTATTCTGTGGGAAACGAAGGAATGATCTCAGAAGAATTTTCTCTGTCCCTGAGCTGCTGGGAAAACCAAACAGTGAACATAAAGAAAAATATATTTAAATCAGAATATAATGATGTTTTAAAATATGGCAGCATGGGAGATGTAAATGTAACATGAAGCAAAAAACATCAGCCACGCTGCTCTGTTTTAAGGCATCATTATTTTATTATTTAGATGTACTTTCCTTTGTATTTTCATTTTAAAACTAGCGATTATTTGCTTCCAATGGCCACATAAATGGATTAGGAAAGGATTAAAGGGCAATGGGTCAGATGCAGGCAATTATGCCAACGATCAGCACGGACAGGATGGGCCGAAGGGCCTGATTTGTGTTGCATGGCCCTATGACTCTATTTACCCGTGGTTCCACCTTGGAGGAGCTAGATTTCTTATATCTGTGGCTGGATATAGGTGAGAGTCTGTTAGGTTAGGTGAGGTTTATTATTGTCTCGTGTACCGAGGTACAGTGAAAGGCCTTGCTGTGCCATGCCTGTGTGAGTTAAATGATCCCTGCACAACTTCTCCCTCCACAGGGTGCTCTGCCAAGTGGAACTTCTGCGACTCGAACACCTGCAAGAACGGAGGGACCTGTGTCAACCGGTGGGAGACCTTCAGCTGTGAATGTCCGCTGGGGTTTGGCGGAAAAAACTGTGAGCAAGGTATGATTCAGTGCACTCGCTGGACACAACATGAACCACAATCCCCACCTCAGTTGTAAAGCGACTCGAGCATATTACTCGGCTGACAGTGACCCCACTAACCACCCGTGGAAGGAAGTCTGGTCTGGATCTGCGTTCCATCCATGGCTTGGATCCACGCACTAAAACCTGTTATCTTGTCTTCGACACAGTCTAATAATGGATGAACTGGTTGGAGAAAGAGAACAGAAAGATGTTGAGGCCAAGTCAATGGATCTTTTTGAGGCAGAAATAGATAGATTCTTGGGTAGACAAAAATGCTGGAGAAACTCAGCGGGTGAGGCAGCATCTATGGAGCGAAGGGAATAGGCAACGTTTCGGGTCGAAACCCTTCTTCAGACTGAAGAAGGGTTTCGACCGGAAACGTTGCCTATTTCCTTCGCTCCATAGATGCTGCCTCACCCGCTGAGTTTCACCAGCATTTTTACCTACCTTCGATTTTCCAGCATCTGCAGTTCCTTTTTAAACATAGATAGATTCTTGATTAGTATGGGTGTTAGGGGTTATGGGGAGAAGGCAGGAGAATGGGGTTGAGAGGGAGAGAGAGATCAGCCATGATTGAATGGCAGAGTAGACTTGATTGACTGAATGGCCTTATTCTGTCCTATCACTTATGAACATGAACAGGAGGAGCATAGAATGATACGCGTGAAGTACAGTGATGCAGTGATCCAGTGACAATTGGAAGTAAGCACGCGCAGAACACCCACTTAGTGTTGCCACTCTGACTGTGGTTTGAATGTCGAGTGTGAAATTTTAGCAGGATGTTAACATAACACTAGATAAGTCAAGTCAAGTCAAGTTTATTCGTCACATACACATGCGAGATGTGCAGTGAAATGAAAAGTGGCAATGCTCGCGGACTTTGTGCAAAAAAAACAAACAAACAAACAAACTACAAACAGAATGGAACAGAATCATTTACATATTCTTTTACATATTAAATGCGGAAGGAAAAAGGGGGAAAAAACCCCCCACAAAGTGTTGGAGTAACTCAGCTAGTCCGGCAGTATCTCTGGAGAAAAATAATATGTGACATTTCAGATCAAGTTCAAATTCACATTTATTGTCACAACCAATTAAGGTACAGTGAAAGTACACAAAATTGCTGGGGAAACTCAGCAGGTGCAGCAGCATCTATGGAGCGAAGGAAATAGGCGACGTTTCGGGCCGAAACCCTTCTTCAGACTGATGGGGGGTGGGGAAAGAAAGAAGGAAAAAGGGAGGAGGAGGAGGAGCCCGAGGGCGGGCGGATGGGAGGGTGGGAGGAGACAGCTAGAGGGTGAAGGAAGGGGAGGAGACAGCACGGGCTAGCCAAATTGGGAGAATTCAATGTTGATGCCATAAGGACGCAAGGACCCCAGACGGAATATGAGGTGCTGTTCCTCCAATTTCCGCTGTTGCTCACTCTGGCAATGGAGGAGACCCAGGACAGAGAGGTTGGATTGGGAATGGGAGGGGGAGTTGAAGTGCTGAGCCACCGGGAGGTCAGGTAGGTTATTGCGGACTGAGCGGAGGTGTTCGGCGAAACGGTCGCCCAACCTACGCTTGGTCTCACCGATGTAAATCAGCTGACATCTAGAGCAGCGGATGCAGTAGATGAGGTTGGAGGAGATACAGGTGAACCTTTTTCGCACATGGAACGACTGCTTGGGACCTTGAATGGAGTCGAGGGGGGAGGTGAAGGGACAGGTGTTGCATTTCTTGCGGTTGCAACGGAAAGTGCCCGGGGAGGGGGTGGTGCGGGAGGGAAGGGAAGAATTGACGAGGGAGTTGCGGAGGGAGCGGTCTTTGCGGAAGGCAGACATGGGGGGAGATGGGAAGATGTGGCGAGTGGTGGGGTCACGTTGGAGGTGGCGGAAATGGCGGAGGATTATGTGTTGTATTTGCCGGCTGGTGGGGTGAAAGGTGAGGACCAGAGGGACTCTGCCCTTGTTGCGTGTGCGGGGATGGGGAGAGAGAGCAGTGTTACGGGGTATGGATGAGACCCTGGTGTGAGCCTCATCTATGGTGGCGGAGGGGAATCCCCGTTCCCTGAAGAACGAGGACATTTCCGATGCCCTGGTATGAAATGTCTCATCCTGGGAACAGATGCGGCGTAGGCTACATTGCTACATTGACGACTGCTTTGGTGCCACCTCCTGCACCCACACACAACTGACTGACTTCATCCACTTCACCACCAACTTCCATCCGGCACTCCAATACACCTGGACGATTTCCGACACTTCCCTACCATTCCTTGACCTCACCATCTCCATCGCAGGGGACAGACTCCTGACCGACATACATTACAAACCCACTGACTCACATGGCTATCTGGACTACACGTCTTCCCACCCTGCCCCCTGTAAAGACTCCATCCCCTACTCCCAATTCCTCCGCCTACGCCGCATCTGTTCCCAGGATGAGACATTTCATACCAGGGCATCGGAAATGTCCTCGTTCTTCAGGGAACGGGGATTCCCCTCCGCCACCATAGATGAGGCTCACACCAGGGTCTCATCCATACCCCGTAACACTGCTCTCTCTCCCCATCCCCGCACACGCAACAAGGGCAGAGTCCCTCTGGTCCTCACCTTTCACCCCACCAGCCGGCAAATACAACACATAATCCTCCGCCATTTCCGCCACCTCCAACGTGACCCCACCACTCGCCACATCTTCCCATCTCCCCCCATGTCTGCCTTCCGCAAAGACCGCTCCCTCCGCAACTCCCTCGTCAATTCTTCCCTTCCCTCCCGCACCACCCCCTCCCCGGGCACTTTCCGTTGCAACCGCAAGAAATGCAACACCTGTCCCTTCACCTCCCCCCTCGACTCCATTCAAGGTCCCAAGCAGTCGTTCCAGGTGCGACAAAGGTTCACCTGTATCTCCTCCAACCTCATCTACTGCATCCGCTGCTCTAGATGTCAGCTGATTTACATCGGTGAGACCAAGCGTAGGTTGGGCGACCGTTTCGCCGAACACCTCCGCTCAGTCCGCAATAACCTACCTGACCTACCGGTGGCTCAGCACTTCAACTCCCCCTCCCATTCCCAATCCGACCTCTCTGTCCTGGGTCTCCTCCATTGCCAGAGTGAGCAACAGCGGAAATTGGAGGAACAGCACCTCATATTCCGTCTGGGGTCCTTGCGTCCTTATGGCATCAACATTGAATTCTCCCAATTTGGCTAGCCCGTGCTGTCTCCTCCCCTTCCTTCACCCTCTAGCTGTCTCCTCCCACCCTCCCATCCGCTCGCCCTCGGGCTCCTCCTCCTCCTCCCTTTTTCCTTCTTTCTTTCCCCACCCCCCATCAGTCTGAAGAAGGGTTTCGGCCCGAAACGTCGCCTATTTCCTTCGATATTCCAGCATCTGCAGTTCCCTTTTGAACACAAGGTACAGTGAAATTTGAGTTGAAATACAGCCATACCAAGTGAAAAGAACACAATACACATGGCTACATAAAATAAAATTTAACATAAACATCCACCACAGTGGAGTCAACATTCCTCACTGTGATGGAAGGCAATAGAGTCCTGTCATCTTCCTCCTTCGTTCACCCATGGTCAGGGCCTTTGAACCCTCCGCAGTTCGCCGCTGCCGGCGGTCCGATGATCAGGCCCTCTTGTCGGGATGATCGAAACTCCGACGTCGGGATGGATTGCAACATGGCATTCCTGAGTCGGCCACTTCTTCAGACTGAAGAAGGATTCCAACTTGAAACGTCACCTATTCCTTTTCTCCAGGGTTGCTGCCTGACCCGCTGAGTTACTCCATTTATCCTCATTCTAAACTAGCTTCTGCAGTTCCCTCCTCCTTAACAAAACACTACTTTTATAAATAACATTTATTATTGATATTGAAAGGAGTGCAGAAACATAATGGGGACAAGATGCTTTTAGAGTAGAAGCAGGATATTGGTTGATGGGTGTTTTTCGGATCTGTGGAATGTGGGCCATGCTTCCTCATTAGATCACTAAATGCTTCATGAGATTCACTGGCCAGAGCTGGGAGCATTATTCTGCTTGTGTCTGACGCAACTGATTCGTTGCTTCCTGATTTGTAATCTAGCCACTATAATCTGCATTCCTTTGCCCTTGAGATAAAGACCAGGTGGAGACACAAGGAACTGCAGATGTTGGAATCTGCAAGGTTAAACAAAGTGCTGGAGGAACTCAACAAGCCAGGCAGCATCTGTGGAGAGAATGATATGACGAAGGGTCCAGACCCTTTATTGAGAGCAGTTTGGGTGATAACACTAAGTGATAAAAGGCTTTCTTTGGTAAGACCTTCTACCTCCTTCCTTCTGAGTCTGAAGAAGGTCCCCTATGAAAAGTCACTGACCCATTCTCTCCATAGATGCTGCCTGACCCATTGAGTTTTACTTTTGGAGAATACAGCATGGACACAGGCCCTTCAGCCCACCATCGCTGACCATTGATCATCTGTTTACACTAGTTCCATGTTATCCCACTTTCTCATCCACTCCCTACACACTCGAGGCCAATCATCCTTCAAACCCGCGTGTCTTTGGGATGCGAGAGGAGACCGAAGCACCCGGAGAAAACCCACACGTTCACAGGGAGAGCGTGCAAACTCCGCTCAGGCAGCGCCCGAGGTCAGGATAGAACCTGGCTCTCTGTGGCTGTGAGGCACCAGCTCTACCCGCTGCGCCACTGTTCCCTCCTGTGTTCCTCCAAATCTTTGTATTCCTTGAGGTGTCATCGGGCAATTGTCCCTCCCTGTGACTTGTATGATTCTGTGATCCCTCTGAAAAATGTTTCAAATGAAATATGTTGTTTCAAATTGTAAAATATTTATTTTCTAAGGCAGAATTTATTGAGGGCATGTAGACTCTAGGAAGTGCAGTTGAGGTTTAGAATAAAATAGACGCAAAGTGCTGGAGTAACTCAGCAGGTCAGGCAACATCTCTGGAGAACAATGATTGGCGATGTTTCAGGTTGGGACCCTTCTTCAGTCAGTGTCAGATTTATTGAGGGCAGTTCGGGTGATTAAGTGATAAAATACTTTCTTTGGTTAGGTCTCCTTCCTCTTTCCTTCTGAGTTTGAAGAAGGGTCCCCTGTGAAACGTCACCTATCCATTTTCTCCAGAAATGTTGCCTGACCAGCATATTGTGTCTTCCTCCTTTTAGGTTCATAGCTTCTATGATGTTGATGAAGTTTAAAGTTCAATAGTGTGTGAATTCTTAACTACACCATGACTACCTGTTGTACTTGAACTACTGGGGCAGCACAGCGGTAGAGTTACTGCCTAACAGCGCCAGAGACCCGGGTTCGATCCTGACTATGGGTGCTGTCTGTTCAAAGTTAGTACGTTCTCCCTGTGACCGTGTGGGTTTTCCCCGGGTACTCCGGTTTCCTCCCACACTCCAAAGACGTATAGGTTTGTAGGTTGATTGGCTTCGGTAAAAATTATAAATTGTCCCTGGTGTGTAGGATAGTGTCAGTATACAGGGATCGCTTGTCGGCGTGGACTCGGTGGGCCGAAGGGCCTGTTTCCGTGCTGTATTTCGAAACTATACTAAACACTGTGGTTCAAGTTTATTCAGTAGGGAGGGGGTTAATATGCAGTGAATTGGAAGTATTGTAACGAACAGCATAAGGGCAAATTCCCAAGAGCTGCACAAGTTCACCAGATGTATTCAGTGTGTGCATTGTAGCAGAGGGGTGAATGGGTATAAGTAGCTGTGCAGATCCCATCCACAGATCCCATTACAAAGCACCTGCTTCTTGCGTGATGGAGTCTGTCTTACTTTAAAAACAACCCTTCAACAGAACAAAAAATAACACCTTGTGCTTTTCCATGAGAACATGTTAAGAATGGCAAACTTTTCACAAGCACATACTTTACAGTTAAAACTTACGGGCACCTTATTTTACCTGATAAGAATCTCAGTTTCACCCCTGCAGATGACATTGACCGGATACCTTTGTAAATGACATTTTGTAACATTCAAAATGTTTCTGAGAGAGAGGCCAAGTTTAAACGAGATTTGCGGGGCAAGTTTTCTTTTTACACAGAGGGTGGTGGGTGTCTGGAACGCACTGCCAGAGGTGGTCAAGGATGGACACAAAGTGCTGGAGTAACTCAACGGGTCGGACAGTATCTCTGGAGGATAAGGATAGGTGACGATTCGGGTCGGGACCCTTCTTCAGACTGAAAGTAGGGGGTGATGGGGTGAAGGGTGAAGAGCTGAGTGGGGGGAAGGGGGGGGGGGGGGGGGAGACCAGGAGCAATCAGGGCCAGCAACATATTCTTTCTTTAGTTTAGATGAGTTTACTTTAGTTTACAGTAGTTCTTCGGCCCACCGAGTCCGCGCTGACCAACGATCACCTGTACACTAGTTCTATGCTACACACCAGGGGCAATGTACAGAAGCCTGCAAACCTGCACGTCTTTGGAATGTGGGAAGAAACCTGAGCACCCGGATGAAATTCACGTGGTCACAGGGAGAACGTACAAACACTGTACCAACAGCACCCGTAGTCAGGATCGAATCTGGGTCTCTGGCGCTGAGAGGCAGCAACTCTACCACTGCACCACTGTGCCCCCCTGGTGGAGGCAGATACGATTGTGGCATTTAAAAGACTTTAAGACAGGCACAAGGATATGGAGGGACGTGGATTATGTGCAGGCAGATACGAGTTGGTCTTGGCATCATGTTCGGCACGGACATTGTGGGCTGAAGGGCCTGCTACTGTGTTGCACTGTTCTATCTTCTATTAGAACTTGGATTTTCCCCCCAAAGGAAATAGGAATATGTTCAGCGTGAAGTGCTGTTTGAATGTTTCATGTGTTCCAATACCATCACCCCTCTCCATTAGAGCTAATGACATAAACCTGCATGGCTAATGTGAACAGGCACTAACCAAACAGTTTTGTGAATCTTAAAACGTCAGCACTTAGCTGAGGAAGGAAGGGCAGGGAGTGGAGAAAACCAAGGGAAGTGGAAGGAGGCGTGAGACATGAATGATGGTGCGAGGGGAGAGATGCAGGTGCCAGTGATCCGTTGGAGCACTGACGACTGAGATCAGAGGCTACTGTCTTTTATAGTCACAAAGATGCCAAAATGAAGCGTCTTCAAGTGATTTCAGTGCCTTCCCTCCTTTCCGTGTAAGGCTGTCTGCCTTATTTTCAATGGTTCCACATGATTAACAGGGAATCATAGAATGGGTGACACAGTGGCGCAGTGGTAGAGTTGCTGCCTAACAGCGCCAGAGACCCGGGTTCGATCCTGACTTCAGGTGCCGTCTATATGGTGTTCTCCGGCTGCTATTTCCTCCCACATTCCAAAGACTCGCAGATTTGTAGATTAATTGGCTTTGGTAAAAACACATTGTCAATTTTCTGTAGCGTGTAGGATAGTGCTGGTGTACAGAGATTGCTGGTCGGCGTGGACTCGGTGGGCGTATGATATGCTCTCCTTCATTACTTGGGCCATTGAGCATAAGAGTCAGGAAGCCACGATGCAGCTTTGTAGGACGTTGGTTAGGCAGCATTTGGCATATTGTGTGCAGTTCTGGTCACCTCAATACAGGGGTGGCTGAGGAGGCTTTAGAGAGGGTACAGGAAAGGTTTACCAGAATGGATTAAAAGGTGGTAACTACAAGGAGAGGTTGGACAGACTTGGATTGTTTTCTCTGGAGTGTCAAACGCTGAGGAGAGACTTGACAGAAGTATAAAAACGTTATTAGAGGTGTAGATAGGGTAGACAATCAGATCCTATTTACTGGGATGGAAATGTCAAAGACACTAAGCTTTAAGGTATGAGGAGCAAAATTTTAAAAGCGACAAGTTCTTACACAGAGAGCGGTGAGTGCCTGGAACGCGCTGCCAGGGTGATGGTGGATATAATAATGGCATTTAAGAAACCTTTGGATAGGCGCATGGATATGCAGGGAATAAAGGGATATGGATCACATGCAGGCAGAGGAGATTAGTATAACTTGCCATTATGTTCGACATGGACATTGTGGGCCGAAGGGCCTGTTCTTATGCAGTACTGTTCCATGAATTAAGGGGACAGCATTGTCTCATCCTGGTTCCTATGATCTTGTGACACCGAACTCAATTGCTAATCTTTGTCATCAGCAGAACAGTACGTGACACAGATCATGTGTATATGAAGCTGCTTGCTCTTGCACTGGTGATGGTCTGAGGCGAGAAATGAGTGCATTTAGTTGGAGCAATGGAGCGTAGAGAAGGAGTTGCTGCTGACAGAGAAGAAAATCTAATCTTAGAGCCGTTCTCACTGTCAAGGCACTATTTGTGTTTAATTTCTCTTGTAATGTCATTTTTTTTGTGGTGATACATTAGCCGCTTTTTGCAGCAAAGCCTTCAAAGTGTGCAGATCCTTTGGCTGCAACAAACCTCTGGTGGCATAGAACCATGCAAGGATTCGTTGCTCTGCTATGTGCAATGTCACATTTCTTTATTCTTTATCTACTATCACTGATTCTTCCCATTTGCAAGAAATATAGATTTGGGGATTTATATATTATACTGCATAGGTAGACATATGTGTGTGTGTATATATATATATAACATATATATGCGTATATATACACACACCCACACACACGCGCACGCACACGCACACACACACAGGTTTTTTTATTTATATACTGACGTATTGTAGTTAATTCTGGTGTTTGCAGAGTACTTTGTTCATATATCTGTTGCGCTGCTGCAAGTAAGAATTTCATCATTCCGGAATCGCGACACATGACAATAAAATACTCTTGACTTTTGTCAATAGAGTCTAAATCAGCTTCAAAAATCTTTTTTTTTTAAACAGGACAGCAGGGGCAAGAATTAAAATCTGCAGTCATGTAATTCTTCCGAAGGTGCCCAAGTTGCCTGCCAGCCAATAAAATATTGCGAATGAGAGTGAATATCCCATCCCGTGTGAAGCATTCTAGGTCCTTGTTGCTTTGGTTTAGTTTAGAGATACAGCATGGCCCACCAATTCCATCGATCACCCATTCATCCTTTGTTATTCCACTTTCACGTTCACTCCTTACACATTGGGGAGTGTACAGAGCTACTATCTACCTCACTGGAGACCCTCGAACTACCTTTAATTGGATTTGACTGGACTTCATCTTGCACTAAATGTTCAGATTCAGATTCAGATTCAGATTAAATTTTAATTGTCATTGTCAGTGTACAGTACAGAGACAACGAAATGCATTCCCTTTGTTATTCCCTTTATCATGTATCTGTACATTGTGGATGGCTCAATTGTAATCATGTATAATCTTTCCACTGACTGGTGGCACAGTGGCGTACCGGTAGAGACCCGGGTTCAATCCTGACTAGGGTGCATGTCTGCACAGAGTTTGTACGTTCTCCCCATAATCTGCGTAGGTTTTCTCTGAGATCTTTGGTTTCCACCCACACACTCAAGTCGTGTAGGTTAATTGGCTCGGTGTAAAGTTGTCCCTAGTGTGCGTGGGATAGTGTTGGTGTGTGGGGGTTGCTGGTCGGTGCGTACACAGTGGGCCAAAGAGACAGTTTCCGTGTGTACCCCTGAACTAAAAAATAAACTCAAAGCCTTTCACTGTACCTCGGTATATGTGACACTAAACTAAACTGAACTAAACATTAGGAACAATTTTACTGTATCCTTTCTGACTTGCCTTCTCCCTATTTTTCATCAGCCAGAACCATCAGATCAGGTATATTACTAAACAGGAGATTGTACAATGATCTAAACTCCTGATTGCAGTTTAGCGTGCACTGCAATCAATGTAACCCTGACTTCACACAATCTATTCACATTGGCTTGGCAATGATTGCCCACATGTTAAATCCCACTGCTGTTATCCATTTACTAAGTGCAATGTTAGCTTCAGATCACTTCAATCTGTGCATTTTGCTTCCACCCCCCCACCCTCCCCCCCTTCGTTCTCCGAAGACATTGGCTAATAGGCCACAGACTGAGATGAAAACCAGCCTTTATTTGGATTGTGGAGATCAGTAAGTTACAGGATAAACTTTGTAAACTGTCAAGGGTGTTTTTACCTTCCTCCTTAAATAATCTTTCATGTTAATGTTTCAGATCAGCTACTATCTGACAAATATCAGGTTCTTGAACATTCCCACACAACACTAATCCTCACACCTCTTGCCCAGCCACAGTCATGTTCTTGTCCCTCACTGTGTTTCACACTCATCTCTTTTTTTAATTTAACTTTTTATAGATTATTATGGTATCTGCTGAGTATTATGTGTACGTATCTTTAGACTTCAGACATTAGAGACACAGCATGGAAGCGAGCCCTTCGGCCCACCGAGTCCGGACTGACCAGCGACATAGCACTATCCTACACACCGGGGACAATTTATAATTTTACCGAAGCCAATTAACCTAAACACCTGGAAATCTTTGCAGTGTGGGTGGAAACCGGAGCACCCGGAGACAACCCACGCGGTCCCAGGGAGAACATGCAAACTTTGCACACACAGCACCTGAGGTCAGGATCGAACCCGGGTCTCTGGCGCTGTGAGGCAGCGGCTCTACCAGCTGTGTCTCTGTGGGAAATAATTCATTTTGAAAGGAAAATGAGGGGAGATACCAATTTAAAAGAAATGCAGAGAAATTTGTGAAGACGTCAGCACTGGTTGTGGAGAACGTTGCCTGCAGGCCTCTGTTGGAATAAAAATATCACTGCATCAAATTATTAACTGCCCGACGTCTCCTGTTCTTTGATTTATTCCACTGCGATAGTGAACTTTACATTAATTTATCAATTTAAAAAAATGCTCATCATTCTTATTTGATCAAATTGACTGGCTGTGCATGAGTTTGTGTTCACAGGCTCGGGATAAGTCAAATTAAGTGACGTTAAAAAACACTATTAATTGTCAGGCATTTTACACTTTGTTTCGCAATTTTTAAGGTACATTTTTTGCAAAGGTAAGAAGAATTTTCAGGATGCTGGCACTTTTTGCGTGGACAGAAAAAGATTTTCTGATGGTTTATTTAGATGGATGATTATTAATTGATGGTGTTGTAAAATGGAAATGTCTTTGTGCGTCGGTTAATGTTTTATGTGCGGCTCCCGTGAGAACAGTGGGATGAGCTGATTTTTGTCTTGTTTCAGTAATGGCCAGTCCCCAACGGTTCCTGGGCAACAGCCGTGTTTCATGGACTAACCTGGCCGGCACCATCACGCTGCCCTGGTGCGTGGCCATGATGTTCCGTACGCGCCAGGAGACGGGAACCTTCATCCAAGCAGACGCCGGTCAATTCTCCACACTCACCATTCAGGTCGGTGATTTCGGGCACTGATGCATCTCACAGCGGGACGGCATGGTGGCGCAGCGGGTAGAGTTGCTGCTTCACAGCGCCGGAGACCCGGGTTCCACCCCGACTATGGGCGCTGTCTGCGCGGAGTTTGCACGTTCTCCCTGTGACTGCGTGGGTTGCCTCCCATACTCCATAGACATGTGTGGTTGTAGGTTAATTAGTCTCTGTCAATGGCCCTTATGGAGAAGGGATCATGAGGTCATAAGTGATAGAAGCAGAATTGGGTCATCTGGCCCATCACATCTACTCCGCCATTCAATCACGGCTGATCTATCTCTCCCTCCTAACCCCATTCTCCTGCCTTCTCCCCATAACCTCTGACACCTGTACTAATCAAGAATCCATCTATCTCTGCCTTAAAAATATCCACTGACTTGGCCTCCACTGCCTTCTATGACAAAGAATTCCACAGATTCACCTCCCTCGACATAAAGAAATTCTTCCTCATCTCCTTCCTAAAATAGCATCCTTTAATTCTGGGGCTATGTCCTAGACACGCCCACTGGTGGAAGCATCCTCTCCACATCCACTGTTTCCGATACAAAACTGTGATAACATAAAACTAGTGTGAATGGTGATCGTTGGTCAGCAAGGACTCGAGGGGCCGAAGGGTTTATTTCGACGCTGTATCTCTGAACTAAATAAAAGCAAAAATGACAGTACACAGTGTTGTGTATAAAATACTGACATGGATTGGGGATTGTATAAGGAACAGAAAGCAAAGGATTTGACTAAAAGGGTCAGTTTTGTAAATTCTGTACAAAATGTTCTTATTCTGTCCCTGGCCTGTTCTGTAAATTGTCCCTCGTGTGTTGGATAGTGCAACTGCATGGGTGATCATACGTCAGTGCACACTCGGTGGGCTGACGTGCTTGTTTCCACATCGTATCTCTAAACTAAACTAATCTTCTTCTTGCTTATGACGTGCACAGCCTAAAGTTGTAGGTCAACTTGTTTTATTTGATCTTTTGATGCGCATTGTAATTCGATTGCATTAGTCGAAACAGGGTAGACCACGTGAAGGTTCCAATCTCCCACCCCACTGAACTAATAAAATACCTTACAAATTACTTTTGTGGTTAAACATACTTCCTGGATGACAACAAGGGGGTGAGGGGGAGTGACTGTCAGGTGACTAAGTTGCTGGACAAATATTCAAGGACCTAAGTGGATGACTCAGATCTAAGGAGTCAGAGGATGTAGGCGAGATACTAAATGAGACTCAAAACGTCCTATTGTCTGTAGCCAGTTTGATAACATTAATATCACTGAGTGTTCAGTTTCTACTGCAGAAATGAAAATGCAAAAGTCAGACACCAGTGCAGTACTGAGGGAGGGTTTTCATTGTCTATGTGAGTGTCTCTCACTCGCTCTTGTGCTGTCACCCTCCCTCTTGCCTCCACCCCCCCCCCCCCCTCCTTCTCACCCGCCCCTCCCTCCTTGCCGTCCCTCACGCGCCCCACTGTATACTTTAGAGATACAGCATGGAAACAGTCCCTTCGGCCCACCAGGTCCACGCTGACCATCAATCACCCATTCACACTAGTTTTCTGTTATTCCACATTCTCACCCATTCCCTACACACCAGGGGCAATTTACAGAGGGTAAATTAACCTACAGAATTAACGCATGCCTTTGGGATGTGGGAGGAAACTTGAGCACCTGGAGGAAACCCACGTGGTTACATGTGCAAACCGCACAGACAATATATGTGTGTGTGTGTATGTTTATATGTGTTTCACAGAGTACTATGTTTACATATCTGTTGTGCTGCTGCAAGTAAGAATGTCATTGTTCTGTTTCTGGACGTACGACAATAGAGCACTCTTCATCACGCGAACATCGCCGCAAAGGGACGAGAGAGATGCCTGACTTGATTAGCGGTGGTCTTTCTAAATGTGAGCCGTTGTTTAATGATGGTGGCTGCCTTATTTTGTTGTGCCCAGTATCGTTAACAGTGGTATCGCTATCTTATTTCAGCTGAGGGAAGGTAACGTGATGTTAAACGTGTACCGATCAAGTAGCCAGGTCACGGCGCTTACAATGGACCAAATCAAAGTGAACGATGGCGATTGGCACCATTTGCAGCTGGAGCTGAAAAGTTCCAGAGATGGAACTGAAGCCAAATACACAGCCCTGATATCGATAGACTATGGGCTGCACCAGGTAATGACGACCACTATATGATATTTGTTTAGCCAGTGCGTGGTGAATCTGTGGAATTCTTTGTCACAGACAGTTGTGGAGGGCAAGTAATTGGGTATTTTTACAGCTGAGTTTGACAGATTATTGATTAGTAAGGGATTCAAAGGTTATAGGGAGAAGGCAGGAGAATGGGGTTGGGTGGTGAGATAGATCAGACGAGTGAATGGTGGAGTAGACTCGATGGGTCGAATGGCCTGATTCAGCTGCTATGACATGAATTTATATGTCAAACTATTGTTTACAGTGACTGAAGGAAATAAATTGCATAAGGTTACAACCTTGGCCGTAAATCAGCATAATCAAGGCCCAATCTCACCCCAGTCACTCCCTCTTCCCCCCACTCCCATCAGGCAAGAGGTACAGAAGTGTTAAAACGCACACCTCCAACTCCTCCAGCAGCCCATCCCATATACCTCCCACCCCTCAGGTTCCTATTAAATCTTCTCCCCCCTCACTTTAAACCTATGTCCTCTGGTTCACAATCCCCCTACTCTGGGCATGAGACTGTTGGTCTGCCCGATTTTTTCCTCTCATGAGATGGCGTGTAGTAGAGACGCAAGTAACTGCTGAGAACACTAAAGGGCCTGTCCCACTTGTGCGTCATTTGCACGTCATTTACGCGACATAATTTACGCGTCACGACACACGATGCGTGCATGGCGTGCGTTATGCGCGCATGGTGCATGGTGACGTAGGCAGTGACGTGCGGTTGCGCAGCGCCCCAGGATTTTGGGATTCACAAAATCTTCGTGTGCCACCTGACCCAAAACATTATCTGTCCATTCCCTCCACAGATGCAGCCTGACCCGCTGAGCTCCTCCAGCACTTTGTGCTTTGATCATGATTCCACCATCTGCAGTTTATGAACATTAGGCAGAGAATTAATGCAGTGTAGAATAATATTCACCCCAAATCAACAGCAATACAGAGGAGTGATTGAGTATTTGGAAACTTTAGTGGCATTGTGATACCTGGTGTATCTCCACTTGACTCCTGGTCAGCATTTTGGAAGTCAGGAGGGCAAGAGAACTCCGACGTCTTTCCCTGCCAGGCATTATTTGGAGTGGTGCTATGCTGCGGATGCCATCCATCTCCTTTTGGTTTTAAACAAAGTAAAACTAATTGTCAACTGTGCATGGATGGTGGTTTACAAAAATAGACACAAAATATTGTAGTAACTCAGTGGAACAGGCAGCATCTCTTCTTCAACTGTTCATGGATTCTCAAGTGTAGCAAGAAGCAATAGTTAGACAGTAGAAACAAGGAACTGCAGATGCTGGTTAGTTCAGAAAAGGACACCAAGTGCTGGAGTAACTCAGTGGGTCAGGAAGCATCCCTGGAGAATATGGATAGGTGAAGTTTCTGGTCAGGATAGGTGACATTTTTTCCTATCTGAAGAAAGGTCCTGATCTGAAACGTCGCCTGTTCGTGTTCTCCAGAGATGCTGCCTGACCCGCTCCAGTACTTGGTGTCCTTTTCTGTATTAACCAGCATCTGCGGTACTTTGTTTCTAATAGCTAGATGGGTTTTCCCTTTAAAACCTGAGTCTGGTGAAGATGCTGAACTCTGATTTTCGGTCCACTTCACAGACGATGGTGGAAATCGGCAATGAGCTGCATGGGCTGAAGCTGAAGACGATCAGCATCGGTGGGGTGCCGGACAACAATGGCAGCGTGCTGCTGGGCTTCCGAGGATGTATGCAGGTACCGCAAAGAGCATGGTGGCTGCAGTCACAGCATGAACTGAGCCTCAGTCACGTACTATCACCTTGTGGATAAATAGAACATAGTACAGCACAGGAACAGGCTCTTTGGCCCACAATGTCCATGCCAAACATGTTGCTGGGTTAAACATAGAACTCAGGAACACAATGCTAAAATAAACTAATCTCATGTGGAGGCAAATGAGATGAGTTTATTTTGGCGTCATATTCATCAAAGGGCCTGTTCCTGTGGTGTATTTTTCCATGTTCCATGTTCATTTGCGTACACATGATCCTTATCCTTCAAATCCTTGTATATCCATGTGCCAGGATAAACTAATCTTTTTGCCTGCACGCTATATCCTACCATCTACGCTCAACGCCCTACAATCCACGCTCCATATCCTTCCATACCCACGTGCCTGTCCAAAAGCCACTATCGTATCTGCCTCCACCACCATCCCTGGCAGCCCATTCCAGGCCCGCTCATCTCATTTAAACTTTGCCCTCTCACCTTACAGTTAGTGAATGTGAAATTGGGAAATCATAGAACTAGTTGTGAATGGGTGATCGATGGTCGGCGTGGACTCGATGGGCCGAAGGGCCTGTTTCCACGCTGTTTCTTTCAATCTATCACTTGTCCTTGAGTTTGAATCTTGTTTATATTATATTTTAAGGCACATGGTACATATGACAATGACTCACCCTTGACTCTTGCTTCTGCGAAGGAAGTGTTGTTAGAAACTGATGCTAATGCAGTTGATCTGCTGCTTCAGGGAACCTCAGTAAGACCAGCTGTTCCTTTCCCAGGGGGTGCGGATTGGTGAGACGCCAGTCACCACTGTGGCCCTGAACGTCAACCATGCTGAGAAGGTCAACGTGGAACGAGGTTGCAGCCTTCCTGACCCTTGTGACTCGAGCCCGTGTCCCACCAACAGCTACTGCAATGACGATTGGGACAGCTACTCCTGTAGCTGTGACCCAGGTAAGGAAGGGACCCACTGGTGGGCACGTCGGGGGTAGAACGTAGCTGGTGGGGGGTAGGATGTACGTTGTGGGGCCTAAGGTGCAGGGCGTAGGACCTGGGGGTAGGGCGTAGAGCATAGGGGGCTGAGTGTAGAGGATAGGGGGTAGAATGGAAACCTGAGGGGTGGCTTTTTTTACACAAAGCCTTTGGGTCTATGGTACGAGCTGCCAGAGGAGGTAGTTGAGGCAGGTACTGTCACAACATTTAAGAAACATTTAGACAGGTACATGGATAGGGTTGGTGTAGAGGATTGTGGACCAAAAGCAGGCAGGTGGGACTAGTGTAGATGGGACAGTTTGGTTGGTGCGAGCAAGTTGGGCCGAAGGGCCTGTTTCCATGCTGTATAACTCTATGACTTGGAGATTTGAACATATAACTTTAAACATAGAACATAGAGCCTCACAGGAACAGGCCCATCGGCCTACAATGTCCGTGCTGAACATGACACCGAGACTAACCTTTATTTACCTGCACATAATGCGTATCCTTCCTCTCCCTGCATATCCATATGTTTATCCAAAAGTCTCAATGCCACTATTGTATCTGCCTCTACCATCACACCCTAACAGTGTAGTCCAGGCACTCACCACCTTCTGTGCAAAAAAAACCACACACATTTCCTTTAAACTTCTAAAAGCTCACCCTGAAGCCAGACATCTTCCTAACACACAAAGGATTTTTCACAAATCACATCTCAAAGACCTTCCACTTGGCGTCCAGAAATGTTTCCACTAGAACTGTTAAAACATGTGAGCATCATTATGCTATTCTGTCTAATTTTTAAATTATGTACAAAGTAAGTAGGCACATGCCCACTCAAGTCGGCTAATATTGTATTTTTAGTGCATTAATGACTTTGACATGTAGAGTTATACAGGACTTAAACAGGTTCTTCGGCCCTCATGGTCCATTTACACTCATTTCATTTTAGTCAACAATGTTCTTCAGGACTCCAAGTGTCCAAGCTAACCTGCATTGAATGGTGACATGCACACATTTCAAAGAATAATATTGAATTATGTTAGCTTAAAGATTAGAAAGGGAACTGAGCAATGCGAATGTGAAGTATTAATTTGTCATAATTGGATTGAAAAATAAATATATTTGATTAAGCAGAGAGATTTGAGATATGATGTGGTTATATAATCAAGCAGATAGATCCAAAGTTTAGAAGAATGAGGGAGATCTCATTGAAGAATTCGACAGCAGTGAATACTGAGAGGATGCTTGCTCTAGTGTGGGAATTTAGAATTAGTGGCTTTCTCTCAGAAAAAAGGTTCAGTTCTTTAGGCTAGAGATGCTGAGGTGCATCTGAGGGGAACATCTAACGTAGCAAAATAACATTTGAACCGTAAAAACTGTTTAGATTGCTATTCCATGGCCATTTATTAACTAACTTCCAAGAACTAACTTCCCGGACTGATAGATCGTATTGGTATTGGTATTTGCATGTTATCCATCAGCGCAAACAAGACAGACCCCAGTTTAACAGGTAGTGCAAAGAGAAAAAATACCACAGTACAAAATATAGTGCTATAGCGTTACAGTTACAGAGAAAAAGTAGGTTGGAAGATTGGGACTACACCATAGATTTTGTGAGAACCATTCAGTTGTCTGATAATAGAGAGGAAGAAGCTGTTCCTGAGCCTGGTGGTATGTTCCCAACCTAACATTTAGCCGTTCCATTACCACATAACTGAGGAAATAATGAAAGAAAGAGTTTCCTCATTAGTTGATCTATATTGGAGTGAATTTATCGGAGTTTATTATTTGTACACTTCGGTTTGTTGAATTTTTGCTCAAGATTGCAGTGTGCAGTGTCTCTGCGTAACATGTGGCTTGTATTTTTAATTATGGTAGTGCTTCCTCTCGGATCATTTCTAGGTTATTATGGTGAGGAATGCAAGGACGTGTGCTCCCTCAATCCCTGTGAACATCTCTCTGTCTGCAGCCGTAAGCCCAGTTCATCGCACGGTTACACCTGTGACTGTTCATCGAATTTCTTTGGGCAATACTGCGAAACTAAGTAAGCAGCATCAACGTTACGTTGTAGTCTTAGCGCGACTCTTACGCTCTCAGTGTTTGTTCAACAGGGGCTTGTGGTTTAGTTCATAGGTTATAGGAACAGATTGGGCCATTCGGCCCATCAAGTCTACTCCGCCATTCAATCATGGCTGATCTATCTTTCCCTCTCAACCCCATTCTCCTGCCTGCTCCCCATAACCCCCGACACCTTACTAATTAGGAATATGTCGATCTCCGCCATAAAATATCCATTGACGGTCTCCACAGCGTTCTGTGGCAATGAATTCTGCAAATTCACCACACTCTGACTAAAGACATTTTTCCTCATCTCCTTTCTAAAGGAGTATCATTCTATTCTGGGGCTATGACCTCTGGTCCTAAACTTACTAGTGGAAACACCCTCTCCACATCCATACTGGATGTATTAGCGGCAGCACAGTGGTGCAGCTGGTAGAGCTGTTGCCACACAGCGCCAGAGACCCGGGTTCCATCCTGACCCTGTGTGCTGTTTGTGTGCAGATTGCATGTTCTACCTGTGACAACTTGGGCTTCCTCCGGGAGCTCCGGTTTCCTCCCACGTCCCAAAGACGTGTGGGCTTGCAGGCCCTCTGTAAGCTGCCCCTAGTGTGTAGGGAGTGGATGAAAAAGTGGGATAACATAGAACTAGCGTGAACGGTTGATCGATGGTCGGCGTGGACTTGGTGGGCAGAAGGACCTGTTTCCATGCTGTATCTCTACACCAAACTAAAGTAAATCGAACTAAAACTTAATGAATTATACTATCAAATATTTTTACTTTAAAGATTTCAAACCGTACGAACAAATGTCTTGTGTCTGGTAGATGGACCCTAAGTTTAATTTAGACTTCCTTAGCCTCCTGGAGAAGTAGAGGCTTGGTGTGCTTTTTTGCTCATGGCTTCAGTGTGGATGGGCAGTTAGGGACGTGTATCTGCGGAAGCTGGTTTTGACAACAATGCCCGACTCCTGTGGAAGAATAAATATTTCCGATAATCTCATCCCACAAAGAGACCAAGGTTCCCAAAGGGGTTGGTTGGAAGATGGGGTCTGCATCCTAATTTATTGAGACAATCTTTCCATAGTCGGATAACAAAGGGGAAGAAGCTGTCAAATGGCTGAGTGGAATGCACTGCAGCTGCTTCTGTACTTACGAGGACAATAACATTTGCCCTGTCTCAGCGCTAGGCTTTTCTTCAAATAGTGACCCTTCGTGAGTTGTCAGGTTTGCTCCAGGCTTTAGTAGATGTATAAAATCATGAGAGGAATAGATAGGGTAGAGGCACAAAGTCTCTTTCCCCAGAGTAGAGGAATTGAGAACCAGAGGACATAGGATTAAGATGAAGGGAGAAAGATTTAATGGGAATCTGAGGGGTAACTGTCACACAGTGTTGGGTGTATGGAACGAGCTGCCGGATGAGGTAGTTGAGACAAGTACTATCACAATGTTTGCGAAACATATAGACAGATACATGCATAGGACAGGTTTAGAGAGATGTGGGCCAAACGCAGGCAGGTGGGACTAGTGTAGTTTGGACATGTTGGATGTCGTGGACAAGTTGGGCCGAAGGGCCTGTTTCCACACTGTATGACTCCAAGACTCGATGGCTCTAGTCTGTTTGTCTGACAATTCAATTTTTCTGCCAATAGGATTGACCAACCTTGTGCTAGAGGATGGTGGGGTCACCCTGTGTGTGGACCTTGCGACTGTGACGTGAGGAATGGGTTTGACGCTGATTGTAACAAAACCTCCGGAGAATGCAGATGCAAGGTGAGCAATGTGCTCTGAATTACTCGAACCTCTCTACAGTCACCTGATAAAGTCATAGAGCCTTTGGCCCAACTTGTCCATACTGAAATGTAGAAACAAGGAACTGCAGATGCTGGTTTATACTGAGATATACACAATGCGCTGGAGTAACTCAGCGGATCAGACAGCCTCTCTGGAGAAAAATGATGGGCAACATTTTGGGTCGATCCTGAAGAAGGGTCCTGACCCGAAACGTCACCCGTCCTTTTTTTTACAAGGAACTGAAGATGCTGGTTTACAAAAAAGAGACACAAAGTGCTGGAGTAACTCAGCCAGTCAGGCAGCATTCACAACATGGGTAGGTGACATTTGGGGTTTCCTCCCACACTCCAACAGACGTGCAGTTTTGTAGGTTAATTGGCTTCTGTAAATTGTCCCTCGTGTTCAGGGTAGTGCTAGTGTACGGGGAGATCGTTGTTGGACACGGACTCAATGGGCCGAAAGGCCTGTTTCCACGCTGTATCTGCAAAGTCTATAGGCACAAAGTATTATGGGACATTGTGAACTGATCCGTATGAAATGGAAATTATTCAACAATCACAGTGCTGCTGAATAATTGATTTACAGAAGCCAATTAACCAACAAACCTGCATGTCTTTGGGATGTGGGAGGAAACCGGAGCACCCAGAGGAAACCCACACAGTCACAGGCAGAACGTGCAAACTCCACACAGACAGCACCCGTAGTTGGGATCGAACCCGTGTCTCTGGTGCTGTAATGCAACAGCTCTACCCACTGCGCCACTGTGCTGTCCTAATGACATGTAATTTCTATACAGGACAACTATTACTGGCCTGCGGGAAGCAATGCCTGCCTGCCCTGTGACTGTTACTCCATGGGTTCTCTCTCGCGACCATGTGACATGGAGACGGGACAGTGCCAGTGTAAACCTGGTGTCATCGGACAACATTGTGACCGTTGTGACAATCCTTTCGCAGAAGTCTTCATTAATGGATGTGAAGGTACGTTTATATGTTCAATGGTTAAATGGTGCTATATTGTCACATGTGCGAAGTGCAAACGTACAGCTACGTTATTTTCTTACAAACAGTCCAGTAGGATATTGCCGTACCTAAGCACATCCCCGATTAGCAAGTGCACAAAAATAGTCTACTGATTCCACATGCCACCATTTTCCAAGTCCAGTCCACGCTCTAGGTTGTATGAGCAGTGCCTGACTCAGGTGAGACCCAGGCTGCTGCTCCTTGGTCGACCAGTGTACCCACATATCCCCCTCCTCGCTCGTCCACCTTTATTCCCGAGGGGAGCCTCTCTCAGCCGACCTTAAAGCCGGACCCTGGTCCCCTCCTCTCCTACGGGCCTTGTTCCTCTACCATCATCCATCGTCGTCTCTGGCTCCATCCACCAGGTCTCTGGTCTTCAGGGGGCGGCTGCTAGATGATGGATAATTGTGATGAATATTGCAGGTTGCCAGCATCATCTGGCAGCTTGTTCTGGATACCAACTACTCTGTGAAAAATGTTCCAGAGATTCCCTTTAAATCTCCTCCCTTAAACCTATACCTTGTATAGGCCATAAGTTAGATATGCAGAGTCCATTTCCCATCTTTGTTGCTTCTAATAGTAAGATTAAACGAGAACTTACCAGTTTGAAGTTTGATCTGTATTTTATGAGGAGTTACGATGAGGGATTACGTGAAGAACCCGCTCAGTGCGCAGGCGCGGCATACTTCCAAACAGCGGTGTGGAATCACAGATAGACACAGTTATTTGAAGTAAACATAGTAAAGATAAGGAGACATCAATTTATTAGTTTGATCCATATAATGAGGGTGGGAGCGGAGGGCACGTAATCCCTCATCGTAACTCCTCATAAAATACAGATCAAACTTCAAACTGGTAAGTTCTCGTTTAATCTTACTATTTTACTTCGGAGTCACTTGAGTGACTACGTGAAGATTTCAAAGCTCTGTGATTTCAAACCGTGTAACAGTTTCATTTCACTCACTGCCGAAGTTCTTGAGGGAGGAAGTGTTATCGTAATCAACCAATGAGTCTATTTGTAGAAAAACACAATGGTATTTTTTAAACAATAACAACAAAGAATTAAGTTGCTCCCCTGGGCTTAAATTAAATATTTGCAGTTCGTAAATCTTTACTGCAAATAAACCAGGTTTTGCCAACGGCTTATTATAAAATTTCTGAACGGTCTTTTCCCCCCCACCATCCTGCTGTAGCCAGGATGTGGTCTATAGGCATGTCCATTCTTTAGCCGTCGACATGGATGCTGTCCTGGTGGAATAAAATTTGTACATGTTAGTGTTTATCCCAGCAGTTTCTAGCACCTGCTTGAGCCATCTCGCAATGGTTTGGCTCGTCACCCGACCATAAGGTTTTAGTGACTGACCCACAAGGCTTTTCATCTCCCTCGTATATTTTGGTTGTGTCTATGTAGGATAGTAGGTGAGTCATGGCACATAACCGTGGTTCTGGTGGGTAAGCCACGACTGGATTAGGTGTTCCTGGTCTGCTCTGTTTGATCAGTCGCTGGATAACGACAGATCTGGTCTGGAGCTGTGATCATGTTGTCCAGTCGCAATAGGTGTAGTGACTGGACCCTCTGAGCGGATACAAGTGCCATCAACATGAGCGTCTTTAGTGTAGCTTGCTCGAGGCCGGGGGATCTGGCTGGTGGCCATTCCCTGAGATATGTCAGGACCACACTGATATCCCAAATATGGGTATACCTGAGCTTAGGGCTTGATATTGTAAATGCCCTTCATCAGTTTTACCACCAGTGGATGGGATCCCATCGCCTGTTGTCCTGGCGCTGGTTGTTGATGGCACTGTAGCTGATCCCTACATCGTGGTGTAGATAGGCCAGGAACTCCAGTATGTTGGTGGCTGTAGCTGTTGCGTATGTCGTCCCTGTTTCCTGGCAGTACTTCTCCCTTTTTTGATGCTGGTTAAGTACTGCCTCTGGTGGATGTTCGAAGGGATGCCAACATGGTGATGGTTTGTTTGGACAATCCCAGTTCCAGGTAAGGTCTGTTCAAACTTGCAACCCAGGCGTTTAATTTTCTCATGGCATGGGTGTTTAGCTTACCTGGTAGGTAAGTAGCTGATAGCCAAATATGTCTTTCGACACACCATTGCCAAATCATGTTGACCAATTTGTCGCATGACAATGATTTTATGCCACCCATATGGCTAATATAAGCCATCACCGTAGTATTTATCAATTTGTAACCGAACATGCAAGTGCTGCATATTAGATACATATGCTTTTAAACCATAAAAGGCGCCCAACATCTCTAGATAGTTAATGCCCAGTGTAAGTAGTAATGATGACTCTAGGTTAGTCCATCTACCACCTGTGCTGGATATGGAGTTAGTCGCTCCCCAGCCTTGAGCACTGGCATCTGTTTTAGTAACTAAAGTAGGGTTAGTGATAAAGATAGGGCTGAAACTATGCCAAACGTTTTCTGCCCACCACTGTAGCTCTGATATTGCTTCAGTGGGTAAGTTCATGACACGATCATAGTGACCTGTATGTCGTTTTATTGCCTGTACCTTTGCTCTCTGTAACTTATTTTTTTATTTATTTTTTATTTTTATTTTTTATTTATTTATTTATTTTTTGATAGTGCAAAGGTCCGAATTGTGTAGCCGGAAATGCTGCTACCATTTTCCCAATTACTCTTGCTACTTGTCGAATATCCTTTGGAATTCAGTTGTTTGGCAGTAACATATGTCTCCATTTTGAAATGTATATACTTAACAAATTTGTTTAGTGATGTTAAGTCAATGATGATGCGACAGCCACCATCTTTTTTGGTTTTAGTGAATATATTTGATACAAATTCCAAAGGTTCATGTTTGGTCTTTTCGATGACCCCCTTTGTGATAAGTCTCACCAGTTCAGCTTGTCCCTCACGTTTCTCTTTGACAGAGGGAGAAATACCCTTTGGGGCCATTGTTGAACTGGCGGCGTTTTTTCTGACATGAATTGTATTTTATATCCACTATGCTTCAAACCGGTGCAATCTACCTCCTGTTAGTATTAAGCCTCCACCTCCCAAAAGGTGATAGGAACCAGACCCACCTACCTCCATGGTTACGGGTATTTCCTCTGATTCCCTTTGGTCGGACGAGGCTTGCGAGGTGTCTGATGTGACGTGTTTGTTGGGGGTTGGCGCATTTTCCATGGGGTCCGCTCTAGGCCCTGGTCTAAAAAAGACTTACGGTGAAAGTAAGCGGACCCCGAGCTTTCACCAGTGTTGAATGGCGGATGTTTACTGGTGGATGCGGCGGGGTGCTGCCACTTGGTGGTGTGTGTTTTCAGTTTGCTCGTTTTATACCCTGCCTTCCCGAAGAGCAGCCTGTCTGGCTCATCGGCTGGTGTTTTACACAGCCCGGCAAATCGAGGATTGATGGCAGGTTTGATGATTTCTTTCCGCAGATTATTAATTTCAAACTGCGTGTTACACAACAACGCAAGTGTATCCTGTTGATTGGTGGTCATCTCGGTGTTGTTTATAGAACGAGCAAACGAAGTGATGCCTGCTGTCAATAGTCGGAGTATCCGCTGCAGCTTTAGCTCGTGGTGCCGGATGGTTGCCCCAATGTGTCCCCAGATTTGGCTGTTCACCGCTGGTACTTTTTAGAGGTTCACAGTTCTCCGGCGCCGTATAGGTATCTAAAGCTTCATTAATCACCTGCCCCTGCAGAGCTCTGTTGGAAAGGTGATTGATACTTGCCGCTAGTTTGGCCTCTAGCGGTTCCCCTCCACGGGGTTTTGACACGTAGCGGCCCACTGCACCAAGCAGCTGTTCCTGCTCCTGCACCCCCTGCATACTCCCGAAATCTTCAGCCATAACCCCTTGTTCTGGACCAGCCCAGTCCTGGTCCCCAAAGTTATCCTCTGGAAAGGAGGATGCAATGGACAGTGCAGGAGGCACTGTAGAGGGAGTGCCTGACCTCCCTCTGCAAGAGCTCCCCTCCCGGGGTGCACCTTGCTGGAGCACCTGCTCCAAGAGCCGCTCCATGCGGCTCAGGCGGCTGTCCCTCCCCCTCCTGGGTGGAGAGACGTCCCCGTCCGACGAGTCGGATGCCACCGGCCGGTTGCTCTTCCGTTTGGCTTTGCCTCCAGCCCGCTGTTCAGACATTAGCGGAGCTGGACTCGGCTCGGTGTCGGGGATAGCGGGGCGCCCGGATAGCGCTCCTACCGCCTGTTGCTGCCCCCCCTTCTCCTCTTGCGGAGTTGGACGGGGGCAGATTTCTTCGAAAGTCTTGTTTTTTCTTTTCGCGAGAGCGCTCTTTCTGCGCATCTCGCTGGAGCTGCTTCAATTGCTGTTGGATGCAGCTCAGGCGGCTGTCTCTCCTTCATTTTAGGTAGAGACATGTCCCCGTCTGACGAATCGGACGCCACCGGCCGGATGCCTGTTCGGATGGCTAGATATCCAGCCCGCAGTTCAGGCACTAGCGGGACTGGGCTCGGCGCGGTGATGGGGATAGCGGAGCGCCCGGTTCCTACCGCCTTCTTCTGGAGCTTTTGCCTTGTAGATGCGAGAGCGCCCCTCAAGCAGCGCGTCTCGCAGGCACCTGCTCCGAGAGCCGCTCCAGCGGCTCAGGCGGCTCTCTCTCCCCCCGTGCGGGTGGAGAGACGTCCCGTCCCAATCGGGAACACCTGCCGGCTGCCTCTTCGGGTGGCTATGCATCCAGCCCGCTGCTCAGGTACTAGCGGGCTGGCCTCGGCACGGTGTCGGGCAATTACGGAACACCGGGTAACGCTCCTACTGCCTGTTGCTGCCCCCCTCCCCAACGGGAAACGTTCCTCCTTGAACGGGGGACAGTTTTGTTCCAGAGCCTTTTTCTCTGCCTGTAAAAAACACAAGCAGAAAAGAGGCTCACCTGTAAAAGAAACCCCGACCTCAGGGTACTCACCTGACGGTCCGGTTCATTCTGTAACGGGACAGCCTAACTCCCGTTGCGGCCGCTGTTGCACTGCTGGCGTAATGCCGCGCTTGCGCACTGAGCGGGTTCTTCATGTAGTCACTCACGTGACTCCGAAGTAAAATCTGATATACATCCCCTATCATGTCACCTTTAGACTTTAGTGATACAGTACAGAAACTACCCCTTTGGCCCGCGGGTCCACGCCACCAGCGACCACCCTGTATACTAGCACCAGCCTACATATTAGTGGCAATTTACAATTTCACCGAGGCCAATGAACCTACAAACCTGCACATCTTTGGAGTGTGAGAGGAAACTGGAGCACGTGGAGAAAACCCACGCGGTCACAGGGGGAACGTACAAACTCCGTACAGACAGCACTCGTACATGTCCTATCCATGTACCTGTCCAATTGTTTGTTAAACATTGTAATAGTACTTGCCTCAATGACCCCCCTCCAACAGCTTGTTCCATACCCCTCCTGCCCTTTGTGTAAACAAAGTTACCCCTCAGGTTCCCATTAAATTTCCCCCCCCCCCCCCTCACCTTAAATGTATGTCCTCTGGTTCTTGATTCCGCTACTCTGGGCAAAAGATTGTGTGGCTTAAGATACATGTTCAGCAGAAGTGTAAAACATTTTTCAGTGACGATGCATATCAGGACATATATTTTTGAAACCATTGTTCAGTATATTGCCACGGAAAGTTTAAAATCATGATTTGCATTTGATTTAAATGTAGAAGCATTGCAGTCATACAGTGTGGAATGGGACATATAGAGCAAATGCAATGGGCAGAAAGCTGGGCATGAAAGCATTGGGCCGAAGGGCCCGACTATACTGCACAACTTTGTGACTCAATGACTAGGATGTTGAAAAGACAAGACACACAGTGCTGGAGTAACTCAGCGGGTCAGGCAGCATCTCTAGAGAACATGGATAGGTAAGGTTTCGGGTCATGGACCCTTCTCCAGTCTGATTGTGGCGGGCAGAGGAAAGGGGAGGAGAAGAAGACGCTGGAAGAGAGGATGGGCAGGACAAAGCGGTGCAGGTAACCAGGTAACCTGCTGGACTAAGGTGTTGATGCAGGTTGCCATTGTGTAGAATGTGGAGAAGTGGCTGATTGGTGTAATGGGGAATGAAAGTGTTTTTATTGTGTTGGGGATATTTAATCGGTTTCTTTTCCTTTCAGTGATTTACGACAGTTGTCCACGGGCCATGGAGGCAGGGATCTGGTGGCCAAGGACCAAGTTTGGATTACCTGCTGCCGTGCCTTGCCCCAAAGGATCGACCGGTAACGTTGTCTTTACATTTTCACTTGTCTCAGAATAAAGTAATTCCTCGTTCTACACTTGCAATGATTCCATCGTTGACACGGGCTGGCCACGTGTTCTGATGTTACGCGAGGCGAAGAACGACTTCCAGGTCTGAAGAAGGGTCTCGTCCCAAAACGTCGCCTATTTCCTTCGTTCCATAGATGCTGCCTCACCCGCTGAGTTTCTCCAGCATTTTTGTCTACCTTCCAGTATCAGACTGAGATTTTGTCAGCCGACACAGCGCCTTGAACAGACTTCTACACACGCACCGTAGGAAGCACATTGTTGGGTGGCATCATAGCTTGGGTTGGGAGCAGCTCTGCCCAAGATGGCAAGAAACACCAGAGAGTTGTAGATGTAGCCCAGTCCAGCTCACAGATGTAGCCCAGTCCAGCTCACAGACCAGACCTTCCACACTTCATGCTTCCTCAGAAAATCAGCCAATATCATCAAACACTTGTCCCACCCCGGTCATTCCTCCTTCTCCCAGAAGCTTTCAAAAACAAGATTATTACAAGTTTAAAGATCTGTCCCTCCCCCTATGCTTAAAGCTATGCCCCCTAGCCTTTGTTATCTCCCCCCAGGGAAAAAGATTTTGACTGTCTACCCCATCTATGCCTCTCGCAATGTGATATGCTTCTATCATGGAGACGGTCACCAGTCCATCAACTCGGTGAAAGACGCTCTTTGGTCTGACTGAAACTTGCTGGCCTCCTAGCAGAGCGAGATGTCCTTCAGGGAATGTTGCCGACCGAGGTCCCGACCCAAAACTATTGAGTACATAGTCTGAAGAAGGGTCCCGACCTGAAACATCACCCATCCTTTCTCTCGAGAGATGCTGCCTGACCCGTTGAGTTACTCCAGCCCTTTGTGTCTATCTATGATTACAGTCAAGCCATCCACAGTTACAGAGACAGTATAAAGGGAATAATGTTTGGTGGAAGATAATAATGTCTAATGATTATGGTGATGGCCACATGCCTTTGTCTTTGGAGTGTGCTTTGGGCATTCGCTAAGATCCTGTTATTTTCTCCATAGGCACGGGTATTCGACACTGCGATGAGCACAGGGGTTGGCTCCCTCCAGATCTGTTCAACTGTACCACCAATACCTTCGCCGAGCTGAAAACCTTAGTAAGTCTCTTAGTTTCATTTACTTTAACAGGCCCTTCAGCCCACTGGATCTATGCCAACCATCGATCACCAGGTCACGCCAGTCCTATGATGTCCCACACTCGCATCCCTACGCATTAGGGAGGATTTATAAAGGGCCAACAGACCTACAGACCTGCACGGCTTTGGGATGCAAGAGGAAACCGGAGCCTCCGGAGGAAATCCACGCGGTCACCGGGTTCGATCCTGACCTCAGGTGCTGTCTGTGTGGAGTTTGCACGTTCTCCCTATGACCCCTCTGTAAATTGCCCCGGTGTGGAGGGAGTGGATGACAAAGTGGAATAACATAGAAATAGTGTGAACGGGTGATCGATGGTCGGCACGGACTCGGCGCGCTGAATGGCCTGCTTCCATGCTACATCTCTAAACTAAAAACAAAAATCAGATTTTTCTTTAATTTTGTACTGCAACTACGCAGCCCAACACACACGAGATGGCTCCTTGTGACTCATTTTGTGGGCAATGCTTTGGTGATTTTGCCGAAGGGACTGGTCATTTTCTGGGGGCATATTTCTTTCACACAGGCTGAGAAACTGAAGAGGAACGAAACGGTGCTGGACATGGACAAGTCGAAGAGAATAGCCCTGCAGTTGTGGAACGCCACTCAGCACACACGCAAATATTTTGGCAGCGATGTGAAGATAGCGTACCATGTCACCTCAAAGATCTTGGAATTTGAGAACTCCCAGCGAGGCTTTAACTTGGCGGCAACCCAGGACGTCCAGTTTACGGAGGTAACGCACCTAGAGATGGTCAACGCAATTCACGGCACCTCAACTACTCAACACGTTGGGTGCAGTCACTTGTTATCACCTAGTTTAGACATTGGGCGGCACAGCGGTGCAGTGGTAAAGCTGCCGCCTCACAATGCCAGTGACCCTGGTTTGATCCCGACTACGGGTACTGTCTTGTACAGAGTTTGTCCGTTCTCACTCTGACCGTGTGGGTTTTCTCCGTGTGGTCCGGTTTCCACTCCAAAGACGTACAGGGTTGTAGGTTAATTGTCTTGGTATAATTGTAAATTGTCCCTAGTGGGTGTAGGATAGTGTAAGTGTGCGGGGATCGCTAGTTGGTGTGGACTCATTCGGGCGAAGGTCCTGTTTCCATGCTGTATCTCTGAACTAAACTAAAAATTTATACGAACATGCTGCACCAGATTTGTTAAGAACCCAAATTAGAAGACGGCATTAGTTTAAGGTGAGAGGGGAGAGATTTAACAAAATGCTGAGGGCAATGTTTTCACACACAGAATGGTGGGTTTATGGAACTGTCAGAGGAGGCAGTTGAGGCAGGAGTATCTAGACATTTAAAAGACATTTGGACTGGTGCATGGATAGGACCAGTTTCGAGAGATACAGGCCAAACTGAGCTAAATGGACTTGTTGGGATAGGGCTCCTTGGTCAGCATGGATGAGTTGGGCCGAAGGGCCTGTTTCTGTGCTGAATGACTCTGACTTTCCACTTGTCAGTGCTCAGCAGCATCTTGTCAAAGTAGACCAGTATCCTGTTTGTTACTGAAGGGCCTATTTCCGTGCTGTATGACTTAAACTTACAAAATTCTTAAGGAGTTGGACAGGCTAGATGCAGGAAGATTGTTCCCGATGTTGGGGAAGTCCAGAACAAGAGGTCACAGTTTAAGGATAAGGGGGAAATCTTTTATGACCGAGATAAGAAAAACATTTTTCACACAGAGAGTGGTGAATCTGTGGAATTCTCTGCCACAGAAGGTAGTTGAGGCCAGTTCATTGGCTATATTATAGAGGGAGTTAGATGTGGCACTTGTGGCTAAAGGGATCAGGGGGTATGGAGAGGAGGCAGGTACAGGATACTAAGTTGGATGATCAGTCATGATCATATTGAATGGCGATGCAGGCTCGAAGGGCCGAATGGCCTACTCCTGCACCTATTTTCTATGTTTCTATGTTTCTATGTCTCTTTGTTTCACATTATACTAAAGTAAATCGCGACATCACAAGCTGACCTCTCGCAACCCCTGCCTCAAGAAAATTGACATTGAATTTACTGAGTGGAGAAATGCCTTGAGGTATTGATGGGGAATGAGCCAGCTTGAAATTTTCCTTTTCCTTTTGAAAATGAAGAAATTGATGCACAAATTGTGACAGGAGATGGGAAGAGCTGGAGTTGAAGGAAGGAAATCTTCCCGTGGAGTGATTATTCCAATAGAAATGTAATATAATGCAGAGAGTTGTGGATGCAGCCCAGACCATCACGCAAACCAACCTCCCTTCCATTGACTCCATTTACACTTGACGCTGCCTCGGCAAGGCCACCAGCATAATCAAGGACCCGTCACTCCCTCTTGTCCCCTCTCCCATTAGGCAAGAGGAACGGAAGTGTGAAAACGCACACCTCCAGATTCAGGGACAGATTCTTCCCAGCTATAACCAGGCAACTGACCATCCTATCACTGACTAGTGAGTGGTCCTGATCTCCCATCTACCTCATTGGAGACCCTCAGACTATCTTTAATCAGACTTTTCTGGACTTTATCTTGCATTTATTCCCTTTATCCTTTATCTGTATATTGTGGACGATGTGAATGTAATCATGCATAGTCTTTCTGCTGACTGAATGGCATGAAATAAAAAACTTTTGTTGCACATGTGACAATAAACAAAACTAAACTATATTACTCTGAAGGTAGACAAAAATGCTGGAGAAACTCAGCGGGTGAGGCAGCATCTATGGAGCGAAGGATATAGGCAACTTTTCGGGTCGAAACCCTTCTTCGACCCGAAACATTGTCTATTTCCTTCACTCCATAGATGCTGCCTCACCCGCTGAGTTTCTCCAGCATTTTTGTCTACCTTTGGACCTCTGCAGTTCCTTCTTAAACAAATATATTACTCTGAAGATAGACACAAAATGCTGGAGTTACTCAGGGGGCTAGGCAGCATCTCTGGGTACAAGGAATGGGTGATATTTCGGGCCGAGACCTTTCTTCAGACTGAGATTCAGGGGATCATAAGATCATTAGTGATTGGAGCAGAATTAGACCATTCGGCCCATCAAGTCTACTCCACCAGTCAATCATGACTGATCTATCTCTCCCTCCTAACCCCATTTTCCTGCCTCCTCCCCATAATCTCTGACACCTGTAGAGGGAGACACAGAGATATGGGAGGGCAAGGTGAGACATCAAAGGGAACGAAGCTAATGGTCAATGTAGAATAGATCATTGTTAGCTAGGGGAAGGTGACAACGAAACAAACAGAGATAAAATGTAATCAGGAGGACTATCTGTTGTTTTTCAGAACCTTATTGAGGTTGGAAGCTCGATCCTTGATGCGAGTAACAAGAGGCACTGGGATCTCATTCAACAGACGGATGGCGGGGCTGCTCACCTGCTCAAACACTATGAAGATTACGCAAGTGCGCTGGCTCAGAACATGAGGAAGACCTACCTCAGCCCCTTCACCATCGTCACCCCAAACATCGGTGAGGAATCCAGTAGCACTAGGGGCAACTTTGAGACGGTAACATTCGGAGACACCAAGATCTGTGGGCGGCACAGTGGCACAGTTGGTAGAGCCACTGCCTCACAGCGCCAGAGACCCGGGTTTGATCCTGACCTCGGGTACTGTGTGTGTGTGTGTGTGTGTGTGTGTGTGTGTGTGTGTGTGTGTGTGTGTGTGTGTGTGTGTGTGTGTGTGTGTGTGTGTGTGTAACATGCACCTTCTCCCTGCGACCGCATGGGTTTCCTCCGGGTGCTCCGGTTTCATCCCACATCCAATGGACATGCATATTTATAGGTTTATTGGCCCTCTGTAAATTGCCCCTGGTGAGTATGGACGATAAAAAAAATGCGATAACATAGAACTAATGAGAACGGGTGATTGATGGTCAGCATAGACTCAGTGGGCCGAAGGGCCTGTTTCCAATCATTTTTGTTTAAATAAACCTGAAAGAACTGCAGATACTGGAACCAAGCGCAAATTATCACGCTCACATGTGCCGAGGTATCGTGAAATACTTCACATGCCATCCGATTAGATGAGATAATACTATACAGAAATAAAACCAAGTCAAACACAAGTACAACAGGTAGAGCAAAGGGGAAGATACAGATTGCAGAATATAGTTATCAGCGTTGTAGCACTCCAATTCCAGAGACAAAGTCCAATGGAGGGGGGGGGGGGGGGTAGCAGGGGTGTTACTTGAAATTGGCGAATTCAACATTCATACCAAGATTAACTATTGAAAGTTTAGTTCTGTTCCGTTGAGTTGAGTTTATTATTGTCACGTGTACTGAGGTACAGTGAAAAGCTTTTCTGCTGCATGCTTTCCAGTCAGCGACAAGGCTGTAGATGATACATGTGCTGGTTCTCAGACTAACAGAAGCAATTTTATCCAGTGATTTCCGTTGATCGCCTTCACAAAGCGAACTTCTCCGGAGTGAAGCTCCCACGCTACGACTTCATCCGAGGAGAGAAACCGCGGGATTTGGAAACAATTGCAATCCTTCCCGAGTCGATCTTCACACCGGCAGAAATCAAAGGTAGGAATACTGTCGTACAAGGCAGGTGTGCTCGTGCGGTGAAGTCGGGTCAGGTTTTGACCTGAGGTGGCACAGTGACGCAGCGGTAGAGCTGCTGCCTTACAACGCCCAAGACCTGGGTTCGATCCTGACCCTGGGTGCCATCTGTACAGAGTTTGTAAGTTCTCCCTGTGACCGCATGGGTTTCCTCCGGGTGCTCCGATTTCCTCCCACACTCTGATGATGTGCCGGTTAGTATGTTAATTTTTGGTAAAAATTGTAAATTGTCCCTGGTGTAAGGTAGTGCTAGTGTACGGGGAGCACTGGTTGGCACGGACCCGGAGGGCTGAAGGGCCTGGTTCCGTGCTGTATCTCTGAATTAAATTAAACTAAAACCTACACTGTCTAATACGTGTAAAATGGAATTGATGTGCTCCCTTTCTGACTCGGATACCTAATATTCAATGTAATATTATATTTGTGATCGAGAGCCAGTTTTAAATTTCTGTTATTAATTAACAGCGCACATTAGAAACCCAGGCTGCTTAAAGCACAGACAGGAGGGTTCAATCAATGTGTCATCTTAAGACATAAGGAACTGCAGATGCTGGATTCTTAAGCAAAACATAAAGTTCTGGAGGAACTCTAAGGGTCAGGTAGCATTTGTGGAGGGAATAGACAGATGGCGTTTCTGGTCAATATTCAGTCTGAAGTAGGGTTTTGGGACAGGAGCCTTCTTCAGGCTCAAAACAGTCCCTTCTTCTTGAAGAAGAGTCCCAAATCGAAATGTCGTCTATCCACTCCTCCCCCCACACAGATGCTACCTGGCCTGATAAGCTCCACGAGCAAGAATCCAGCATCTGCAGTGTATTTCTGACTCAGTATTTGTTGACGGATGTTATGATTGGATTTAAGAAAGCACAAAGTTTGTTTTGTTCGTGTTGCCTCCCAGAGAGCTCGAAAGTGCCAACCCCCTCTCCTGAAGAGGAGAGCACGCCCTTGAACAGAAAGAGACGGCATCCAGATCCGATTGAAGAAGATGCCATAGTCAGCATCATCATCTACTGGTCACTGGGAGAACTTCTACCAGAACAGTATGATCCTGACAAAAGAAGTCTCAGGTAAAATCCTAATCCTCACAATTGCCCAACGAGTATAGAGCAGCACGGGAACAAGCCCTTCGGCCCACAATGTGCATGCCGAACATGATGCCAGGATAATCTAATCTCCTGTGCCAACAAGTGATCCAGACCCCTCCATTATCTGCATCTCCATGCACCCATCTACAAGCCTCCTAAAAGCCTCTGTTGTATGTTCCTCCTTCACCACCCCTGGCGATGGATAGGTACATGGATTGTAAGTGTTTGGAAGGATATGGGCCAAATGCGAACAAATGGGACCAGTGTCGATGGGGCATCTTGGTCACGATGGATGACTCCATGATGGTATGGAAGTCACTTGTTGGTTAGGTTTCTGCGTGGGGATAGAAACATAGAAAATAGGTGCATGAGTAGGCCATTTGGCCCTTCGAGCCTGCACCGCCATTCAATATGATCATGGCTGCTCATCCAACTCAGTATCCTGTACCTGCCTTCTCTCCATACCCCCTGATCCCTTTAGCCACAAGGGCCACATCTAACTCCCTCTTAAATGTAGCCAATGAACTGGCCTCAACTACCTTCTGCGGCAGAGAATCCCACAGATTCACCACTCTCTGTCTAAAAAATGATTTTCTCATCTCGGTCCTAAAAGACTTCCCTCTTATCCATAAACTGTGGGGATGATGTGAATGCTTTCTGCCGCAGGGTGCCGAAGCGGCCAGTGATCAACAGCCCTGTGGTTACTGTGGCCGTCCACGACCACGATGAGTTGCTGCAACACCAACTGGAGAAGCCCATCAGAGTGCAGTACCGGCTCTTCCACACCGAGGAGAGGACCAAGCCCATCTGCGTCTTCTGGAACCACTCCATCCCGTAAGACCTCACTCGTTGGTTGCGCTGACAAGGAACAAGAGCAGTATAGAAGGGAACTGCAGATGTTGGTTTAGATAGATAGACACAACGTGCTGGAGTTACTCAATGGGTCAGGCAGCATCCATGGAGAAAAAAAGATGGGCACCATTTTGGGTCGGGTCTGAAGAAGGGTCCCGACCGGAAACATCACCTGTCCTTTTTCTCCCAGGAACCGAAGATGCTAGTTTACAAAAAAGGAACACGTAAGTGCTGGAGTAACTCAGCAGGTCAGGCAGATCTCCGAACAATATCCATAGGTGACATTTGGGGTCAAAACTTCTTCAGACCTCATCTTTATCCAATAAAGTATCACCATTATCATCATCATGTTCTCCGATATTGGATCCATCATTTCCTATCATCATTCTAGCATAATCGCTTATCACTTATCCATGTTCTCCAGAGATGCTGCCCAAACCACTAAGTTACTCCACCACTTAGTGTCCTCACTTATTAATTGATTGATTGATTGAAGCACACAGCAAAGAAACAGGCCCTTCAGCCCATCGAGTCCACACTGACCATTGACCATTCACACTAGTTCAAAGTTAATCACCTTTTGCATCCGCTCTCTACACACTAGGGGCAATTTACAGGGGCCAATTAACCTACAAATTAACCTTTTTGGGTTGAGGGGGGAAACCCACGCAGTCACGGGGTGAGCATGCAATCTCCACGCAGACAGCACCCAAGGTCGGGATCGAACCCGGGCCTCTGGCGCTGTGAGGCAGCAGCTCTACCTGCTGCGCCATTGTTATTTATTGTACTCGAATGTATTGAGGAAATGATTGCATATTATCTAAAATATGTCAGCGCCAGAACATTACTGGGTGCTTAGGTAGTTCAATAAGAGCTGTGATATATGGCAGCAAACCTGTGGTCAGCCTTGCCTTATGTCGGAATGATGGATGTATCCAAACGCTGCAGACAGATTGATTTTCTTTTTAATCTTGTGTCACGATAACCCCAGCTCCATTCTTGTCCCACAACGGGCGCTCTGTGAAGTATTTCAGTCTGATAAAATAAATCTTTTCTGTCCTGAGTTTGATTTTATGGAATCAGATGTCAAAAATCAAAAATTGGAATTTTCCATTACAAGCCCCTTTGATGATGCACTGACCCGGTAACTGAGGCACATGCGGCCAGGAAGGTCAGGGACAGTCCTGTCCAAGGCCATCAGCTGTTAGCTGGTCATATCTTCATACTCCAGCCATTTACCAATCTGAATCGATGGGTAGTTTAGTTTAGAGATGCAGTGTGGAAACAGGCCCTTCGGCCCACCGAGTCCATGCTGACCTGCGACCACCCGCTCACCAGTTCTATCCTACACACTAAGGACAATTTTTACAGAAGTCAATTATCTTACAAACCAGCACATCTTTTGAGTGTTGTGGGAAACCAGAACACCCGGAGAAAATCCACGTGTTCGCTGAGAGAACGTTCAAACTCCATACGGACATGCACCGGTAGTCAGAATCGAACACGTGTCTCTGGCGCTGTGAGGAAGCAACTCTACCGCTGCGCCACTGATAATTTTGGTGAAAAAAAGGGGGTTGAGGGACACTGGTTTGGGGAGAGGAGGATAGTGAAGGAATGGAGGGGAGGGTAAACGTGGAGTGAGTGGAGGGGGAGAGCTACGTGAAGGTGGAGGGAGGAGATGGTGAAGGTGGCGGGTGGTGGAGGTAGGGTGAATGTGGTGGAGGGGATACTTGATCATAGTGGACAATCGGCAATGTCGGACGTGATTCCCCTCCCTCTGTGGTCCGATATAACAAGGGTTTACTGTGTAGGTGTTGCTTGTTTGTTTAATGGGCCATTTCTCGTTTCCGGGCCGGTGCCGGCACAGACTCGGTGTGTCGGGCGGTTGGTCGTCGAAGGGATGTGAATTAATCTTCCGCAATGCGAGCCACATCAGCTGCCAGTGCCACCATATGACCAGCTTCGCTGTCCTCATGGACATCTCCAGACGAGAGGTACGTCACTGCCCTTGTGTGTAGACCTGGTATTGGAGCGCAGGAGGATGGGGGTTCAACACTCTTTTCTTTGTCACATATGCAACTGCACAGTGAAATTCCTCTTGCATACATAACACACGTGGATGCCTCCATGTCCAAAGTCCGGTTGGCCCGCGTGCTCGATGTACTGGAGCAGTTCTTGTGAGCCGACGTCCCTTTCCTCTTCTCGCTCGGCCAACTTTGTGTCCTGGGAGGGGGCGCCTCCTGCAGCCGACCGTAAATGCGCTGGAAGTATTACGCAGGTTCACCCTCCTACCAGCCCTCGCTCCTCGTGCCCGACGTCTCCAGCCTGTCCCACCGTCCGAAGGGCCTTCGGGCTATTTTAACTATTTTACACAAAGGGCGATGGGTATATGGACTGAGCTGCCGGAGAAGGTAGTTGTGGCAGGTACTATCATAACTTTGAAGAGAGATTTGGACAGGTACATGGATGGGATAGGTTTAGAGGCATATGGGTCAAAAGTGGGCAAGTGGGACTAGTGTAGATGGGGCATGTTTGCCGGTGTGGGCAAGTTGGGCCAAAGGGCCTGTTTCCACACTATATGTGACTATGACATCTTATTGAGGGACGTGCCTTCCTCACTTGACATTCTGACGCACACACCCTACCTGCATTGTGCCAGTATCCATTATCATCTCAGAATACCCTTTCAGAAATGGTTTACCACTATGATGCCTGGATTTGGGGGTATTAGCTACAGGGAGAGGTTGGACAGAGCTGGATTGTTTTCTCTGCTACGCCAGAGGTTGAGGGGAGACCTGATAGGTATATGAAATTATGAGAGGCACAGATAGGGTAGACAGTCAGAACTTTTTTACTAGTGTGGAAAAATGAAATACTATAACGCACAGCTGTAAGGGGGAGTGGGGCAAAGTGTAAAGGAGATGTGCCGGGCAAGTTTAGAGTGAAATAGTTCTCATATATCTTAAGTTTTTTTACACGGTGTTGGGTTCCTGGAATGCACTGCCGGGGGTGGTGATAATAATAATAATAATGGATGGGATTTATATAGCGCCTTTCTAATACTCAAGGCGCTTTACATCGCATTATTCATTTACTCCTCAGTCACACTCGGTGGTGGTAAGCTACTTCTGTAGCCACAGCTGCCCTGGGGCAGACTGACGGAAGCGTGGCTGCCAATCTGCGCCTACGGCCCCTCCGACCACCACCAATCACTCACACACATTCACACACATTCACACACAGGCAAAGGTGGGTGAAGTGTCTTGCCCAAGGACACAACGACAGTATGCACTTCAAGCGGGATTCGAACCGGCTACCTTCTGGTTGCCAGCCGAACACTTAGCCCATTGTGCCATCTGTCGTCCCACCTTTGGTGATGGAAGAAGATACGATTGTGGCATTTAAGAGGCTTTCAGTAGGCACATTGGACATGCAGGGAATGGAGGGATATACGTGCAGGCAGAGGAGATTAGTTTAACTGTTCGGCACGGACAATGTGGGCTGAAGGGCCTGTTCCTGTGCTACGTTCTATGCCAGGGGTTCCCAACCTTTTTGTTCCCGTTTACCCCAGGCAACTTTAATAGCAAATAACAGTGTCATTTCACTTATTTATGAACAACTAATGATGAACAGATACCGACCGGTATACCTGAACCAAACACAGTCAGTCAATGAGAAAATATATGTACAAATCCAGAATCAACAAATTTACCCCCTGGGTAGGCGAAATTTACCCCCTGGTGGTAAATTTACCCAAGGTTGGGAACCCTTGTTCTACACTCTATTATCGTTGACACGGCATTTTGATTCTTGTAAGAAGATTGCATGCTTATTTCCATAACATTACCATTTAAATTAAAATCGATAGAGCCCTCTGGTGAGTTTTGTTTACGTAGCTTTGTGATTTGAAGAGGTTACTCGAGTATAGCGAGACTTTGTTTCTTTGACAAACTCCAGTGAAGCCTTGAAGCCAATAATAGTTCAGGCAACCCGAAGAATAAAAAAGGGGAAAATAAAAATGGGTTTAATAAGGAGACAATTAAACAGCATTAGTTTTAAGGACTTGAAGCATATATAATGAAAGCTAAAGCCAGGGAAAGAAATAATTTACATTTGTACGGAGGTTTTCATAACCTCACACCTGACAAAACGCTTTGAAGTGTGGTCATTGTTGTATTGAAGGTAAATACAGCTGCCAATGCACCAGCTCCCACGAGCAGCAATGCTAAACTCATTGGCCAACGTATTTTAGTGCAATAAGCCTCCAGCACAACAATTTTACTCTGAATGATGCCAAGGATTGCTTGGTGTTCCACATAAGGGTGGTGCAGTGGTAGAGTTGCTGCCTTACAATGCCAGTGACCCATGTTCGATCCTGACTATGGGTGCTGTCTGCACAGAGTTTGTACGTACTCCCCGTGACCATGTGGGATTTCTCCGGGTGCTCCGGTTTCCTCCCACACCCCAAAGACGTACAAGTTTGTAGGTTAATTGATTTAGTGAAAATTGTAAATTGTCCCTTGGTGTGCAGGATAGGATAGTACTGATGCATGGGACGATTACTGTTCAGCGTGAACTCGGTGGGCCGAAGGGCCTGTTGCCACACTGTATGTCTAAAGTAAAGAAACCGGAGCACCCGTTGGAAACCCACGCGGTCACAGAGAGAATGTGCAAACTCTTTATTTATTTATTTATTTAAAAAAATTATTAGAAGCAATTGTACAAAGTTAAAACATTTGGCATCTAAAATTATACAATTATTGTACAGCTTCATGTTTAACCTTATAACCTGAAAATCAAAAAAGAAAAGAAAAAGAGAACAAGAAAGGGATAAAGTGAAAAGATAGATCGAAAAAGAACAAAAGAAAGTGCCCTAAACTACCAAAGTAGTGTGGCTGAAAGATATAGAAATAAGAAAAGAGAAAAAGAAAGGTGGAGATATACCTTGCCCCTCGTCTCCCCCGCCCACCTCACCCAACCCGGCATCGGATTTAAGTTTAAATTTGTGTTGCACCATGCTATTCTTGTAAGAATTCAGTGAAGGGTGTCCATGTTTTGAGAAATTGATCTGGTATTTGCCTAATGTTTTCCAAATGTAGTGCCTCCGACATGTTTGTGATCCACATCTTCACTGTAGGGACTGTTGTGTGTTTCCAAGAATGTGCAAACTCCACACACACACACAGCACGGGAGATCAGGATCTCTGGAGCTGTGAGGCAGCAACTCTACCACTGCGCCACTGTGCTCACCGTTAACTATTTTGCTTCTGTCTTACATTTCTGTTTCTGCAACATTCCCACAGAACGGAGAGATCCTGCCGCTGAAGCTGGTCACCTACTCCACGGTGGGCGTGACTCTGGGGTCCCTGTTCTTCTCCTTCCTCCTGCTCCTCATGCTCCGCTCCCTTCACTCGAACCAGCATAGCATCAGCAAGAACATGGTGGTGGCACTCTTCATGTCCGAGCTCATCTTCCTCCTCGGCATCAACCAGGCGGACAACGCGGTTAGTACCATCAACGGTCGGCCACTCTGGTGACCACCAATCGCAGGCACATTTGCCGACGGGTCCAGCTTAGATGGGGCACTGTGGTCGGCATGGATGAGTTGGCCCGAGCGGCCTATTTCTGCGCTGCCTGACTCAGCAGGCACAGTGCCGCAGCGATAGAGCTGCTGCCTTACATCACCGGAGACCCGGGTTCGATCCTGACCGTGGGTGCTGTCCATACGGAGTTTGTACGTTCTCCCTGAACTAAATATGAAATGCTAGATGAACTCAAATGGTCAGGCAGCATCTGTTGTGGGAGTGGACAGATGATGTTTGGGCTCACACCCCTCCTGAAGAAGGATCCTGATTTGAAATGTCTGATAATAATTCTGCTCCTATAACATGAATTTATAATTTAACTCAAAATGCTGGAGGAACTCAGAGGGTCAGGCAGCATCTGTGGAAGCAAAAGGTATATGAGATGCACCTTTTGCTTCTGCAGAGGCTGCCTGACCCACTGAGCTCTTCCCCGTGTTCAATTTTCTTCATGTGTGACCAATTGCCCAGAAATGTTTCTCCAGTCAAGAGGCACTAAATGCACTGTACAGCTCCGACTCCCCGGTTCAGTTCCTAGGCTTCAATGTTTAGTTTAGTTGAGAGATACAGCGCCGAAACAGGCCCTTCGGCCCACTGAGTGCGTGCCGACCAGCGATCTCCTGCACATTAACACTATTCCACACACACTCAAGACAATTTTACATTTATACCAAGCCAATTAACCTCCAAACCTGTACGTCTTTGGAGTGTGGGAGGAAACCTAAGATCTCGGAGAAAACCCATGCAGGTCACAGGGAGAATGTACAAACTCCATTCAGACAAGCACCCGTAGTCAGGATCGAACCTGGGTTTCTGGCATTGAAAGTCAGTAGCTCTACCGCTATGCTACCGTGGATGGATAGACTCCAGAGGCTGAGTGCATCACTGCTGGCTCAAGGTTTAGAGCCGCCCGCAAGGCAGGTGCATGTCAGATGTAAGCTAAGTGGTGACAAGTCTCACAGGACCCATGTCGAAGCGATCACTCCGTCACTGGTCCGGTATATATCAGCCTATAGATGCATTTTCATTAGTCAAGCTAAGAGTGACTTATTGTCATTTCTCCCAATCAGAAAATGTCTTACTTGCCTGTCCCGCTGAGTTACTCCAGCATTATCTTCGGTTTAAACCAGCATCTGCAGTTCCTTCCTACACCATAGTTAGAGTATTGTGTTTAGTTTTGGTCACCATGTTATAAGGAAGATATTGTCAAGCTGGAAAGGGTGCAGAGAAGATTTACGAGGATGTTGCCAAGACTTGAGGCCCTGAGCTATAGGGAGAGGTTGGGCAGGATAGGACTTTATTTCTTAGAGTGCAGGATGATGAGGGGTGAAAGATTAAATAGAGGTGTACAAAACTATGTGCGGAATAGATCTGGTAAATGCATAGAGTCTTTTGCCTAGAGTAGGGGCATAGGTTTAAGGTGAGGGGGAAAAGATTTACTAGGAACCTGAGGGTATAATTTTTTTTTAATACAAATGATGGTGGGTATATGGGAGATAGTTGAGGCAGGTACTACAATAACATTTAAGAGACAATTGGACAGGTACATGGATAGGATAGGTTTAAAGGGACATGGGCCAAGCATGGGCAGGTGGGACTAGTGTAGACGGGGCATGTTGGTCGGTGTAGATAAATTGAGCCAAAGGACCCGTTTCCTTGTTGTATGACTCTTAATGATTTAAAAGTGTATAAAAGTTTAGGTTTTCCTTAATGTCGTGTGTACCTAGGTACAGTCAAAAGCTTTTGATATGCATGCTGTCCAATCAGATCAAAGAACACTATATATAAATACATTCAAACCAAGCATTTCAGTAGACAGAGCAAAGAGGAAGATAGAGAGTGCAGAATATAGTTTCCAGCATTGCAGCGCATCAGTTCCAGAGACAAAGTCCAATGTCCACTATGGGGTTGAGGTGAATCAGATGTGTAGAAATGAACTGCAGATGCTGGTTTAGACTGAAGGTAGACACAAAATGCTGGAGTAACTCAGAAGGGTCTCGGCCCGAAACGTCACCTATTTCTTCTCTCCAGAGATGCTGCTTGTCCCGCTGAGTTACTCCAGCATTTTGTGTCTACCTTCGAGGTGAATCAGACAGTACCCTTGGCCTATGGAAGGACCGTTCAGAAACCCGATCATGTTTGGTGAATCATTACATTTATTTGGCACTAGTTTGCCTTCTGGTTTTGTGCTTTAGAAATCTTTGAACTTGTGCAATGTGGCCCTCTGGTGGCGTGGCTGATCAACAACAGCCATTAGAGGCAGTTTTTATTTGCATCTGTTGAACGCAAAAGGAATTTTCAGTCATATTTCCCTATTTAGATTAAATTCATTGTTTTATATATTGCTATATGTAAGAAAAGACCAGAATATTTCAAAGAGCACCTCCAGTCAACAGACAATACATGTTTTTCCCAGAATTGCATTCTTGTAACAGAAATTCAATTTAAATAGTCGGGGTGCGCAGTGGTGCAGCGTTAATGATGCTGCATCACAGCGCCAGAGACCCGGGTTTGATTCTGCCTACGGGTGCTGTCTGTACAGAGTTTGTATGTTCTCCCCGTGACCGTGTGGGTTTTCTCCATCCGGGTGTTCCGGCTTCCTCCCACAGTCCTAAGATGTGAAGGTTTGTAGGTTAATTGGCTTCGGAAAAGATTGTAAATTGTCCCTAGTGTGTGTGTAGGATAGTGTTTGTGTACGGGGTGATTGTTGGTTGGCACGGACACGGTGGGCTGTAGGCCCCGTTTCCACGCTCTATCTCTAAACTCAACTAAAGGGAATAACAGGAATAATATTTATGGACAGTTAAGGAAAAGGTTTATGAAAGATAACCTGGAATGCCCAAGCCAGTACAGTTGATAAAAACAAGACTTAATCTCAGGGATGAGGGCTTAGTTCCCTCTTTGTATGGGGCTCTTGCTTCACACATTTGTACAGTCTGATGAGATGTGGAGCTTGCAGCAGTTGAGCCAGTGAGCACAAGTGTATGAAAAGGGAAAGCGATTCTGCCAGAGCTTGGAGCTGAGGTGTATGCTGGAAGAATGAGGAAGGATGGAATAACAAGGCATCAGCAGATGCTGGTTTATACCAATGATAGGTACAGCATGCTGGAGTAACTCAGCGGGTCCAGGCAGCGTCTCGAGAGAATGTGGAGAGACGATGTAATATAATAACAAGGAACTGCAGATGCTGGTTGAGACCAAAGATTAACGCAAAGTGCTGGGGTAACTCAGCGGGTCAGGCTGCATCGCTGGAGAAAAAGCATGGGTGACTGAAACAGGACCTGAAACGTCACCCATCGTTCTTCTCCAGTGCTGCTGCCTGACCCGCTGAGTTTCTCCAGCACTTTGTGCCTATCTTTGGATTCAAGAGAGTTTATTGTCATGTGTCCCAGATAGGACAATGAAATTCTTACTTTGCTTCAGCACAACAGAATATAGTAGGCATGGTGACGTTTTGGGCCGGGACCCACTTGTTCAGAGCGAGGAGCTCTCAACAGTGATTTGAGTGTGCACGTGACGTGTTTGTGCACCGTGAACTCCGGGCACTGGGCCGCTCCTCCAGCACTGCCGCTGAGCAATGCTCTTGTTGTCCACAGTTTGTCTGCACTGTCATTGCCATCCTGCTCCACTTCTTCTACATGTGCACCTTTGCCTGGATGCTACTGGAGGGCCTGCACATCTACCGCATGTTGACCGAAGTCCGTGACATCAACTACGGCCCCATGAGGTTCTACTACATGATCGGCTGGGGAGTCCCCGCCTTCATCACAGGTATTTCTTCTTTACACAATTTCGGAAATAAACGGTGAATTTTTTTCTGTGTACGGCAAAAAAACATAATAATTTATTTTCTTGCCACATGGCATGTATGTGTCACTCATAGCCACCCCCACATCCCCACTTACTCATCCCCACAACCTCTTTTATCCAAGAACCACATTTATGACACAGCTAAATCTTATTGTGGTTCTAACTATGGTTTTTCCCCTGAAGCCATTGTCAGTAACAGAGCGTGGAACCTCTTGTGTGTCCCACCAAATCCACAGTAAATCCGCAGGTGCCAGTTGCAAAGACAACATCGCTGTCGGAGAGATATTGTCGAAACTAGAGCAGAGCACAAAATGCTGGAGGAACTCACCGGGTCAGGAGGTGTCTGTGGAGGGAATGGATTGACAGGGTTTCGGTTCACGACCCTCGGTGTGAAGAAGGAATTCCAATTTCAAGCATTACTCTCTCCCATCTCCCACCCTGTGATGCACAGATTTACCCCATCCCCCAAACACGGAGTCACCTTGCTCCTTTCCCCTCCCCTGTAAACTCATCTCCCACTCCCAAATGAGTTGCCTATTTCCCTTTCACCCCCCGTATTCTGCCCCCTCATTTCCCTTCCACCCACACCCCCACCGACGACTTTACGTTAAACTCCCCCTCCTGACACCCTATGTCTGACACCCTTTTGTCTCCTTTTTACCTCTAGCCTTTGTCACTTACTCCACTCATCTACCAGTCACTCCCCCTCACCTGTATCCACATAACACTCACCAGTCTTTGTTCGCCCGCACCTCCCTTTTCCAGCTTCCCTACCCCTCCCCCACCCCCACTACTACATCAGTCTGAAGAAGGTTCCCTACCCAAATCGTCGTCTGTCCATTCCCTCCGCAGATGCTGCCTGACCCGCTGAGTTCTTCCAGCACTTTGTGTTGCAGAGTAAAGCTCTCTGATTTTAACTGTTACATTATAACATCTCCTCCTGGATTCTGACCCCTCTTGCAGGTTTGGCGGTTGGCCTTGATCCGGAAGGCTATGGTAATCCGGACTTCTGCTGGCTCTCCATCTATGACACGTTGATCTGGAGCTTTGCTGGGCCCATCTCTGCAGCAGTCTCTGTAAGTTTGCCACTTTGGTCATAGGTAACCAGAGTCCATGCCGACCATCGATCACCCGCTCACACCAGTTCTCTATGTTATCCCACTTTCTCATCCACTCCCTACACACTAGAGGGCAATTTACAGAGGGCCAGTTAACCTACAAACCCGTCAGTTTGAAGAAGGGTGCTGACCCGAAACATCTAATATCCATGTTCAACAGAGATGCTGCCTGACCCGCTGAGTCACTCCAGCACTTTGTGTCATTCTTTGGTAAATCAGCATATGCAATTCCTTTTTACTGCATTTTGAGTACTCACGTTAAACTCGGCCTTCATATCAGATTTAACAATGATAGAAACATAGAAAAATAGGTGCAGGAGTAGGGCATTCGGCCCTTAGAGCCTGCACCGCCATTCAATATGATCATGGCTGATCATCCAACTCAGTATCCAGTACCTGCCTTCTTGCCATACCCCCTGATCCCTTTAGCCACAAGGGCCACATCTAACTCCCTCTTAAATATAGCCAATGAACTGGCCTCAACTACCTTCTGTGGCAGAGAGTTCCAGAGATTCACCACTCTGTGTGTGCAAAATGCTTTTTTCATCTCGGTCCCAAAGGATTTCCTCTTTATCCTTAAACTGTGACCCCTTGTCCTGGACTTCCCCAACATCGGGAACAATCTTCCTGCATCTAGCCTGTCCAACCCCTTAAGGATTTTGTAAGTTTCTATAAGATCCCTCCTCAATCTCCTAAATTCTAGCGAGTACAAGCCGATTACTCTAAAGTGGTGTTTTAGATACACATTTGAAAGGAATTATGAAATGGGGAAGAGTAGTGGGCATTGGCCCAAATGTTACTTGTGTGTTGCAAACGTTGTATTTTCTGTCTTGCAGATGAATGTTTTCCTGTACATTCTGTCCACCAAAGCTTCCTGCAGACCGAGGCATCAAGGTTTTGAGAAGAAGGGGACTGTGTAGGTATTCTGAGATAGAGCCTTTCACAAAGATGCACTTCTTGAAATAAGATTTTCTTGGTATTAATGTGGAAACATTAACCTCTCACCTACACCTGGACTTCTTTCTCTCCCTCCATCCCGAACCCTTGACTTCACTCCCTCCTTCCAGCCCTCTATCACTCCCTCCCCTCACCCTCCTTCCCTTTAGAGCCTGCACCCTCCCTCGCTCCAGTGTTCATCAACTTGGTCCCTCCCCCCAATTAGCAGCAGCAATAAATGCCCTCAGGCAGGGAGGTGCCCTGGTGGGGCTTGTAGGGAAGGAGTGATCTCAAGCTAGCCAATGTGATCTCAAAAGAAACAATGTGGAGAACCGTGGAACGGATAAAGCAACTAGGTTGGAGGAAGGGGGCAAGATGGGGACAGGGTGGGGGTGGGGGTGGGGAATGTTATGTGTGTACAGATGAAGCTTTAGTATGTGAGTGTTTGAGTTTTACATTTGTTGTAAGGCAGGTGTCAATTTGGATCCTCTTGCCTACAGAATAGTTGTAACAGACTTGTGTTGATTGTTTTGGTAGATCGGGACTGCGTACAGCGTTTGTGGTGCTCCTGCTAGTCAGCACCACCTGGCTCTTGGCCTTGCTTGCCGTGAACAGTGACACCATCATCTTCCACTACCTCTTCGCTGGTTTTAATTGTCTCCAGGTAAACCCCCTCCCCCCCTCCCTCCCTCCCTCCTTCCCCACCCTCAGTCGCCTACAACCCCGGCTCAAGGTGATCAGCTTTGGAATCCACATTACAGTTTATTTACCGTCCACTTCCTGCTCTGTTTTAACTTCCCCTAGTTATTTTATCATTGTTTTAAAAACATATATCCATTAGCAACTTAGTGCGGTAAGAGTGAAGAGTCAAGGGTGTTTAATTGTTTTATGTAACGGCAACAAAGCGAATAAATTCTTATTTGCTACAGCTTAACACGTGTATGTATTCATATATATGCGTGTGTGTATATATATATATATATATATGTGTGTGTATGTGTATATACATACATGCATATGTATACACACACACGCATATATAGGAAAGAACTGCTGATGCTGGTTTAAATCGAAGATAGACACAAAATGCTGGAGTAACTCAGCGGGACAGGCAGCATCTCTGGAGAGAAGGAATGGGTGATGTTTCGGGTCAGGTCTGAAAAAGGGTCTTGACCCAAAACGTCACCCATTCCTTCTCTCCAGAAATGCTGCCTGTCCCGATGAGCTACTCCAGCATTTTGTTTCTACTATATATATATTCTTAAAGGCTTTTATATATATATATATATATATATATATATATACACCCATGTATATACTCATACCCCCCCCCCACACACACACACATACACATATATATACATATGTACATATACATGTATATATATATGTATGTATGTGCACACACATATTTAAAAAAATGATTAATAATTGTAATACTAAGTAAGCATAATAGTGCAAAACCAAAATCTGTAGTGTCTATAGATCACACTTGCTGAGGTTAGTGTTGTGCAGTTGTTGGGAAGGGCCTGATGGTTGTTGGGAAGAAGCTGTCCTTTAACCTGGAGGCCACGGTTTTCACGCTCCTATACCTTCTTCCCAATGTTAGCAGTGAGATGAGAGCGTGGTCAGGGTGGTGTGGGTCTTTGATGAATTTGCTTGCCTTTTTGAGGCAGCGCATCACAAAGAAATGCGGAGGGGTGATGAGGAACTGGAGTTAAGTTAGGAATGTGTGAATCACTGACTGTCATTTCTGAATTAGTGGGCAGTAGCTCCTTTGTACTAATACTTTTCTTGCTTGCAGGGTCCATTCATCTTCATCTTCCGTTGTATCCTCAACAAGGAAGTAAGGAAAGCCTTTAAGAATGTATTCAGTAAGAAGAACTCCAATGATACTGTGGTCACAACGAAATCAACACTTGCATCAGTTAGTAGCACTTTCTTCTTGATGTTCCCTTAATGTAGTAACTTTCTGTTACTGAAATGATAAGACACAAACTAAGATCTAATAAAACCTTACTTTCTCATGCAAAAGATGTTTTTTCCTAGAACAGAAATGCAATTTACGTAGTCGGGGCAGCACAGTGGTGCAGCGATAGAGTTGCTGCCTTCCAGCGCCAGAGACCCTGGTTCAATCCTGATTATGGATATTGTCTGCACGGAGTTTGTACATTCTCCCTGTGACCACGTAGATTTTCTCCGGGTGCTCCGGTTTCCTCCCACAGGATTGTAGGTTAATTGGCTTTGGTAAAATTGGAAATTGTCTCTAATTTGACGAATAATGTTAATGTCTAGGGTGGCGCAGACTCGGTGGGCCTGTTTCCATGCTGTATCTCTAAAGTTTAGTCAGAGATGGGATGGTGCTACAAACTTAACATTTTCTTGTAGCTCCAGATTCTAAAATTGAAATCTGAGGAATCTATGTGATCATCAGTTGGTTAAGAGGCTGTTGTTATCACAGCTTCTTTTTTCATGTTTTTTTCTGAAGTAATGAGTGTTTTTTTCATTTCAAGATTTCTGATAAGATTTACCTCCTAAGTCGTAATGTTTTCTTCCCTCACCATTTAACGTCTAACAGATGACGTATTGCAAAATAATACATCAGGAAATTTGCATATTTCCTTGAGATTGTCAACTTTTAGAATCTTTTCAGGTGCTATGTATGTTATACTTAGAAGCCGCGCTTATTTTGTGGACAAAAAGCTACAAGTGATTAATAAACATACATGCCATGTGGCAGGAAAACAAAATAATAAAGTTTATCTTTTTTGAGGTGCCGGTACGCCAAACGTTGGCACATGGCTATAGAGATTAGAGATACAGCCTGCAAACAGGCCCTTCGGCCCATTGAGTCCATGCCGGCCATCGATCACCCTAGTTAACATAATAGTTGTATGTTATCCCACTTTCTCATCCACTCCCTACACACTAAAGACAATTTCCAGAGGGCCAATTAACCTACAGACCCGCCTTGGGGGAGGAACCCGGAGCACCTGGAGGAACCCCACTTGGTCACAGGGAGAACGTGCAAACTCCATACAGGCAGCACCAGAGGTCAGGATCGAACCTGGATCTTCACCGCCGTGAGAACGGACTCTATTGTTTAAATTATTTTTTTTAAAGAAATTCTACTTAATGGCTAATTGTCTCTTTGGTTTCAAACAGTCATTGTGCAATAACACCTACATTGATGGGCGGACGTATCGATCAGCGTTTGGTGACTCCACTGGGTCAGTGGGCAATGATTCAAGGTCAGGGAAAAGCCACAACAGCTACATAGCATTTGTTCTCAGGTAATACAGTGCTATGAGGTACACTCTCTCTGCTGTCATGCTACCCTTGCGATTTAAAGCCCTGTTTTATTGTCAACTGTACTTGAGCAGCTTTACAGGGCCGTGAACACAATACGTGGTACATTTTTGTTTATTATATACAGGTCCACCACTGAGCGGGGGATGGGGAACTTCTAGGAGGGAATTTCAAATATGCTCTCATAATTTTGTCCGGATAAATTAAAGGAGGTGCTGGATCGCCAGTTGCCAGAAAATTCTTTTTAGACCTGCGTCAAGTCAAAATTGTTTAATTATCATCTGTACTGGCAACAGAATAAAGAGATTCATACTTGCAGCTGTATGAGGCCCATAAACTTTAAAATTATGTCTTTATTTATAATTTATAAAATAATAAGATCATTAGACCATAAAACATAGTAGCAGAATTTAATTATCATCTGTACTGGCAACAGAATAAAGAGATTCATACTTGCAGCTGTATGAGGCCCATAAACTTTAAAATTATGTCTTTATTTATAATTTATAAAATAATAAGATCATTAGACCATAAAACATAGTAGCAGAATTACGCCATTCGGCCCATCGAGTCTACTCGATTCGATCATTGCTGATTTATTTTTCCCTCTCTACCTCATTCTCTTGCCTTCTCCCCGTGAGCTTTGACACCCTTCCTAATCAAGAACCTATTGGGTAGTAGAAACAAAGAACTGCCAAAGATAGATACAAAGTGCTGGAGTAAATCAGCAGGTCGGGCAGCACCTCTGGAGAACATGGATCGGTGACGTTTTGCTTAGGGAACCTTCTTCAGACTTTAGTCAAGAGTGCTTATTTGGTATATGTACCATCAGTAGAAAGATGACATTCTTAATTGCAAGATATTTTTAATGCTATAACATACAAATAAATATGCCATAATTAATCATACAATTAATAGCCATGATACTCGTAATATAGTGCAAAACCAAAGACACAGTCCACTGAAGATCAGTTGCTGAGGTTAGTATTGTGCAGTTGGGAAGAAGCTGTTCTTGAACCTGGAGGTCACGGTTTTCCAGCCTCCTGTATCTTCTTCCCGATGACACGAGTGAAATGAGAGTGTGGCCAGGGTGGTGTGGGTCCCTGATGATACTGGCTGCCCTTCTGAGGCAGCGTCTCCTGTAGATCCCTTAGACGGTGGGGAGGTCGATACCTGTCACTCACGTCACTCACGTCACACAATGGCAATGCTAAAATCAACTTGAAACATATTGTTAGAATTCTCTGCTGCCGCTGGAAACCGGTCACTAAATCACGCCTGAAATGTCCACTGCAAAAATAACAGAGATCCGGTGATGTTTTCCAAGCTGCTCCCAATTGTAATTGGCCATTCATTGCCTGATCGTATGACTGAAATTTATAAAAAAATTATTTCTGACTAAGTCGCACGGAATTGACCAAGTTCGATGTTAAGGCGCTAATGTACCATGTACTTAACACATCATTCTATTTCCTTCAGGGAAGAAGCAGCCTTGAATAACAGTGGTTCAAGTCAAGCCCACATTGCTCTCACTGACCACGCCACATCATTATTCCACGAGATTAAGGCAAACCCGGATGGTAAGAGCTCAGATCTGTCATTCTGTATGTCCTTCACTGAACAGTTTAAGACCTGCGTCCATATTCATCCAGTAGCTTGGTAAATCTTTCAGGAGAATGAATATTGAATTAAAGCATCAAAACTCAAAGTCCTGTTATAGCAAGCTTTTTAATTATTATTAGCACTCCATTCTTGAAGCAAGTGTCTGTCTTGAACTGGAATACCATCGGACATACTTGACACTGGGAATGAGATCATATTTTCAAAATCTCTGGTAATTTTAGTTTGGGGGGGTGGGAAGGGATTGATGCAAATTATTTATTTTGCTCACCTTCATGAATTATGAATAGGAAAGGTATATGTTCAGGTTTATTGGTGTCGTGCGTATTGAGGTACATTAAGAAGCTTTGTTTTGCATGCTATCCAATCAGATCAGATAATACTATAGATAATTGCAATCAAGTCAAACTCTAGGACATGGTTTCAATTAGATTCCCGCCTCATCCATTCCTTGGCTGGAATGGAATCTGGGCTTGCTTTTGAGTTTTTACGATTCAGAATATGATGTACTAATTCAGAACAAAGCTGAAGAGTTGTTGATACATCTTCACGGCAAGAAGTTATACTTTTTGATCTTTTCTAACAGGAAAACACATTTTTCCCCCCGCTGACTAGGCACTTATCACCATATGCTGAACATGTGTTAGTAGACTCTTAATTATCTTAGAGCAAAAAGCGAATACCTGAGTATTGGTAGTGTATAAGTTTAGTTTAGAGATACAGCGTGGAAACAGGCCTTTTGGCCCACAGTCCACACTGACCAACGATCACCCGTTTTAGGCTAGTTCTACCCTACACATTAGGGACGATTTACAGAAGCTGATTAACCTACAAACCCACACGTCTTTGGAATGTGGGAGGAAACCGGAGCACCCAGAGGAAACCCACAGTCACAGGGAAGATGTGGAAACTCCACACAGACAGTACAAACTCCATATAGACAGCACCAGTAGTCAGGATCGAACCCGGGGCTGGGCCATTATGCTGCCGATAACAGGCAATGCACTTCAAGTATGCTATTAGTTCAATGGAGTAAAAATGTTACATTAGGTATCTAGAATTTTGTCCAACCAGTTGTGTGAATTGATAGAGGCACAGTGAGATCTATTCAGAGCACATAATTCTGCAGCATAATCCTCCATTGAAACTGATGCTTTGATTCATTGCAAGGTGGATGTTAATGGGAATATTGTTTGTTCTTTCACAACAGATCATGATTCAGATTCTGACAGCGATCTTTCTCTGGAAGATGACCAAAGTGGATCTTATGCATCCACCCATTCTTCTGACAGTGAGGACGATGAGGCGTATCGAGGGGAGCCAGGCTGGGAGAATATTATCTCCCAAAATAATGAACATCATCCGAACCACAGTACTCCCAAAGGTGAATGTAAAGCCGTTTTAGTTTACGTTAGTTTGAGATACAGCATGGTAACAGGCCCTTCATCCCACCGAGCCCACGCTAACCAACGATCACCCGTTCACACAAATGTCTATGTTGTCACACTTTCTCATCCACTCCCTACACACTAGGGACAATTTACAGAGGCCAATTAACCTACAAATTCGCACATCTTTGGGATGTGGAAGGAAACTGGAGCACCCAGAGAAAACCCATGTGGTCACAGTGAGAACCCGCAAACTCCACAGACAGCACCTCAGTTCAGGATCGAACGCAAGTCTCTGATGCTGGGGGGTCAGAAGCTCTACCAGCCGCGCTGCTGTGCTGTGGGTCCGTTGTTAAACAAACTTGTATTTTTCCAGTGGAAAACATACCTGCGCACGACACACCTTGCTGGCCCGGGGAGTTTATGATGATGCCCAGTCAAGGTGAAGAGCATGGTGGATCGGGGAACCTGAATGTGGAGACGGTGGCTAACATCGAGCTACACCAAGAGAAACTCAATCACGTAGATGAAAGGCCAAAGGAAAACGGAGACGATCTGTACAAAGAAGATGTCCTAACGTCATTGCCAAACCCTACTACACAGCCTCAGAGAGGTAACCATTGATCAAAAGCACTTCATCACCCTTGGTGCAGGTGGGACTAGTGTAGATGGGGTCGGCATGGGCAAGAATCAAGAGTGTTTTATTGTCATAAATCCCAAACAGAACAATTAAATTGTTCAGCACAATAGAATATGTAAACATAGTACTGTAAACAATAAAATAAATAAATACATAGAAAAATAGGTGCATGAGTAGACCATTCGGCCCTTCAAGCCAGCACCGCCATTCAATATGATCATGGCTGATCATCTAAAATCAGTTCTTGCTTTTTCCCCACATCCCATGATTCCTTTAGCCCTAAGAGCTAAATCTAACTCTCTTGAAAACATCCAGTGAATTAGCCTCCACTACCTTATGTGGCAGAGAATTCCACAGATTCACAACTTTCTGGGTGAAAATGATTTTCCTCATCTCAGTCCTAAATGGCCTATCTCTTATTCATAAACTGTGATCCCTGGTTCCGACTCCCCTAACATGGGGAACACTTTTCCTGCATCTAGCCTGTCCAATCCTTTAAGAATTTTATGTTTCTATAAGATCCTCCCATCCTTCTAAATTCCAGTGAATACAAGCCCAGTCGACCCATTCTTTCATCATATGTCAGTCCTGCCGTCACTGGAATTAACCTGGTGAACCTACACTGCACTACCTCAATAGCAATAATGTCCTTCCTCAAATTAGGAGACCAAAATTGCACACAATACTCCAGGTGCAGTCTCACCAGGGCCCTGTACAACCACAGTAGGATCTCCTTGCTCCTAAACCCAAATCCTCTCACAATGAAGGCCAACATACCATTAGCTTTCTTCCCTCGTCTAAATCGTTAATATATATTGTAAGTAACTGGGGTCCCAGCACCGAGCCTTGCGGCACCACACTAGTTCACTGCCTGCCATTCTGAAAAGGACCCGTTAATTCCCAATCTTCGCTTCCTGTCTGCCAACCAGTTCTCTATCCATGTCAATACGCTATCCCCAATACCATGTGCTCTAATTTTGCACACTAATCTCTTGTGTGGGACCTAACACCATTTCCTGACTAATGTGGATTCCCTTCAGTTCCTCCCTCCCACTAGATCCTCGGTCCCTTTGTATTTCTGGAAGATGTTCAATATATACATATTATATAATATATACACACACACACAAGTGTACACACGTACATACACATATCCATACATACACGCACATAAAGCCTTTTTTTCTGTGCTACATGACTCTCTATGCACATGGCTTTCCTATAAACATGTAACTTGGAATTCAATTCTATATTTCACGGTGCTGGCATTAATCGACGATTAGAATCATACAGCATGGAAACAGATTTTCGGCCCAATTCATCCATGCTGACCAAGATGCCCCATCCAAGCTAGTGTCTTTGCCCACATTTGGCGCATATCCCTCTGAACCGTTACTATCCATATACCTGTTCAAATGTCTTTAAATTATTTTATAGTACCTGGCTCATCTATGTCCTCTGGCAGCTCATTGTGTATATCCACCACCCGGCGTGTGAAAAACTTGCCCCTATTGAATCTCACTTAAATCTATGTCGTTCTTGATTCCCTACTCTGGGTAAAAGACTGTACATTCACCCTATCTATTCCCCGCATGATTTTATGCACTTCTATAAGATCACTCCTCAGCGCAATGACATGGAAGAATCCATTTTGCAACTGACAAGATTTCACCCAGAGTTCCTTAGTTACTCCAGCAGTTTTTATTTGTAAACTAGCATCGGCAGTTCCTTGTGTCTATCCATCTATCACTTGTTTTCTAGCCATCTGACCATGTTGTCTAGAGATGCTGCCTGAGATACTCCAGCACTTTGTCTTATTTTGTAAAACAGCACCTGCGCTCCTTGTGTCAATCCATCTACCTGTCCAAATGGCATTTAGATGTTATAGTACCTGTCTCAACCACCTCCTCATTGTTACATACCCACATGTGTGAAAAAATGTCCCTCAGTTTTTTTTTTTTGTCAACCAGCATCTAGCTCCTTGTGTTAATGCACCTATCACTAGCAAGGTTTTGTGTCCACCCCTACCACAATCAATCTGAAGGGGCCCAACCAAAATGTTGCCTACCCATGTTCCCCAGAGATGCCGCCTCACCTACTCTAGCACTTTGTGTCCTTTTTTCCTAACACACTTTGTGTTTTGCTCACCGTTCCATCATCAATCTGCATAATACAAATATTTGCAGCGATATCTGGAAAATAAGACATCGTTTGCAGTCAATCATAGAATGTTTTGTCTTCCATTGAAACATACAGGAATTCTGAAAAATAAAGGGTTACCCCTGTTCTCGGAGAGGAACAGTATTAATCGAATACACAACGAACTTTCCAATCATATATCTGCCACCGTCTGCTCTCGTGCTTCTTCAGTGGGATCGAGTGAAGGGAGCCGATCGGGCGGGGTGACAAAACTGAGGCAAGCGATGGGCGAGCAGATAAATGGGGTCATGCCCATACCCATGAGCATTAAAACAGGCACGGTGGATGAAGATTCATCAGGCTCTGAGTGAGTATGTCTGAGGAGAGAGAAGAGGGAGTAACTGTCTGAGTAGTTTGGTAGTTTTCCCAAAGTGTAGATGGAGTCAATAAAACTGACTATTCTATCAGTTAGTCAGATTAACTGATCTGACTAACTAATCAGTACAGTGTTAGGAGGCTGGTATACATGAAGGACTGGGCTATATTCACAGTTCCCTGCAATTTCTTGTGATCATTAGCTGAGCTGTTGCCATATCAAAGCTAATACACTGGGTTCAAGAACAGCTTCTTCCCCTCTATTGATGACTGGAAGCTTGCGAAGGTTATTTCATGGGGCTAAACGTTCATATTTGACATAACTAATGTTAAGGTACAAGGTTGGATTACAATTTGGATTTGGGGATACACTTGGTTTATATTTCAGGGCAGGGAAAAAATCGGCATGATACATCATCAGTGGAGGACCTAAAAGAGTAGATAAGAAATTATTGTGTCTTATTTTAATAAGGCGCCCAAGCCAGGCGAACCTTTGTGTGCTAGTCACAGAAGTGGATCTGCAATCGGACATTACAATCACTCCACTCTTTTAAATCTCTACTCCAACAGCAAATTCCCTTTATCATGTATTTGTACACTTTGGATGACACGATAGTAATCATGTTTTGTCTTTCCGTTGGTTAGCACACAACAAAAAGCTTTTCACTGCACGTGGCAATAAACTAAACTCAAAATACTTTCAGTATTTAAATTTTGACAATATTAGATCGATTTGTTGTTAAAAAATAAAAATTCAGGTGTATGTATCTCCATTTGTGAAACAAACTAATTTCTAAATCTTTTCTCTCCTCATCAAACCTAGATTTCTGTTTTTTAATTTTCTCCATTGAAGCATTTACATAATTAATCTCACTATCATAATGTATCTCACTATCAACCATATACTTCTAATACTGAAATGCACAGTTGATTTCCATCATACCAATCTCAACATGTAATCATGATCATGCATTTTTTTTTCCTTTTATCCTTTTCACTCAGTAGCAGTGGTGAGACTTCGATATGACATCTCAATCCAGCACGGGACACTATGAACTGCTAAATCTACAGAGATGTCACTTTGCTCACTTCAGGCAGCACAGGGGACTTGCTGCAGCCTTGACCAGGGTACAGAGCTGCAAATAAACAAACACTTAAATGTGAAGAAACCGCTGTCACGTGGAGAGTGCGTCCTGGAAAGTGTAACTGCTGGATATCATTGGTGCCAAATTATGTTGGGCATTGATCTGTTTCTGCATCGTGCTATGGTCAAAGTGGGTGCTAGGAGCACAGGTTAAAAACATTTTCAAAAGGCACCCGAACATATTTAAGAGCACTCAGGACAACTAAAATTCTAAGAAGTGAGAGCTTCAGAGCTTCGTGTTCTCAAATAACGTGCAAAAAGGATGGAAGACTTGAAGCTTCAGGGAATATATTGCAACTACTGTTTTTAAAATTAAGGTTTGTGTTTGAAGATTCCCCAAGATGACCTTGATCACAATTGTTTTGACTCCCGCCAGTAACGAGACATGCAATAAGGGAACACACTGGAGTATATAGCCATGGCCATTTCAGTTTAACGCTGCAAGTTTTGAGATACAAACAAAATATTTCATTACTTCAAAATTACGCGAACGTTTAGCTTGGCGTTTTTTATTCTATCAGACAGATATCAGAAATAAGGCTAGAAAGAAGGAACTGCATGTGCTGGTTTACATAATAGGACACATGGTGCTGGAGTAATTGAGCGGGTCAGACAACATCTCTGGGGAAAATGGATATCCAAATGCTCCATAAATGCTGACTGACCCGCTGAATTACTCCAGCACTTTGTGTCCTTTTTCATCTGATATAAGGTATCAGGAAGTGTGTATTTTTCTTACTAAAACCATTACTTCACTATTTAGAAATGAATGTCCAGAAGAATAAAAATGCTGGCTGTCATACTTTATATTAAACATTTTCTGCATTCCAAATCTACACACTACGAACCAGATATTCATTGTTTGTTAAATTTAGATTTATTAACGTCTAATCCACCCGTTTTAATATTTGTGTGGACATTGATTGAAGTATGCCTATCCTTCGAGTTTGCCTTTGGGAAGCTTCATTGCCATTAGTTGAGTATTGGTTGTGAGACCACAAACTGAACTGACGGCTGTACACATGTAAGTCGATAAACTGTAACCAGGTCCCACGTATGTGGGGGAGATACTTGCCTTTAGCCACACGGCCTTTCACGCTCCAGGTATAGTGGAGTGGTTCTCAGACCAATGCGTACTTGAACATTTTTTTTACAAGACAGCTGTTTGTAGATATTTTGATATCATTGTTAATTTGTCTTGAGAGAAAATGTGCTGTACATGGTTTTTCTTTCTTTTTACAGTTGGTTAACATAGCTCTAAAAGTGAGTAGGAAATCCAGGATGTTTTATTTAAAGAATGCTGCTCATTTTTCTCCTGTTAATATGATGTTTGTTCATATTGTATAGATTATTTTGATTGAAAGCAAAAGCTTCCACTATTTTATCTGAAGAACATTTGGTGAATTTGTTTTCCATTGATGTCTTCACCAAAAAGTTTGAAAATGAAATGCTTTCTCAAAGTGAATTGTACAGTGAATTCCTTAATGTATATATTGTAGGTTTTTAAATAAATGTAGTTGAAACGGGTTGAGTAACCTGAAATTAAAGTTTTGCCACATTATTTTCCCAAGGACATTTTACTTCTTGATTAGAAACTTGTTAGACTAGTATAATTTGTGGTTCCATTAATTTAATATATTTTGGTATAATTTCCAAAAGAATAATTTTATCTTTTTTAGTATAAAGATATGCGAAAAGATTGTCTCATGTCTCCAAGCAGTTTCCAACAGGAGGTATTCTAATCATCTGGAACAGTGAAAATGGTTAATTCCTATCACAAGAAAACTATTACCCTGATCGTTATGTGGCCAATTAGTAAGCACTAAGGTTTTTTTTATAATGCCCTAAAAAAGCCAGTGGTTCCACAGGTAACAACCAACTCTGACTGTGAGAATGTTCGGGACTTCAGTGTAATTGTACATGGATGTGGAGTTCCATGTTTAATTGACTATCAGTTGTTTCCCATTGATGCTGACGATCCGAACTGGTATTTGAACTTCCTAAAGTTCCCTGCATTTAAAAAAGAAAATCTGCCTGCTACACCCATGCCCCATTAAGAAAAAAACACTGCAAAGGTGAGAGGTAAGGAGTGTTGCAGGTAATTTATATTTCTTAAATTCATTAAATGTCACTATTCAAGTATTTTCTGTTAAATGTTTCGATTGACGGCTCGGGCAGCCAGGTCAAGCTGGGTTAGTCTTCAAAGCAATTACACTCAGTGCTTTAGTTTTGTGACGTTGACACCTCTTAAAAAGTTTAATGCTATTTTTGTTTTCTGTCAATGTGACATGTATGTTTATCATTTTTGTATTCTGTCAATGTGACATGTATGTTTATTAATTGTGCATACTGGAACCTTTGTGTCTGCAAAAAAAAACACTCTTCAACAACATGGTCAGAGTCAGCTTCATTAAGCTGGGGGACAGTCTAGGATGAGGTTTAGTAGGTAAGTTTGGCTTTCCTTACACAGGGGTCGAAATTAGCGGTTGCCCGGGTGCCAATGGCCACCTAAATACCGAGTCATTTTGCCTGGCTTGGCACTGCAGATACTGGTTTATACCAAAGATAGATCCAAAAAACTGGAGTAACTCAGCGGGTCAGGCAGCATCTCTGGAGAAAAGGAACGTGACTTTTCGTGTTGGCGGCGACTGTAGTACGTGGCAAAGATACTAGGTGCGGGGTGACGGAGGGTTGGAGTGAATGACGGGCCCCGCACAGCGGCAGTGGCTCCACGTCCCCCGTCCGCCCTGATAGCGACCGCTGTCTGCCACTCCGCCAACAGCGATAAACGCTTTCAAAATGCTTTCCGAGGCAGGGAGGGAGGTAGGAAGGCCCCTTCTACTGTCTGAAGCAAAGATCTTATACCACCTGCACCGCTCGGCCCCGCACCTTCCTGTTGTCTGGCAGAGGAGGGGAGGCGGTGGCGAGCAGATCCCAACTGCCTCCCCCTTTGGTGGCGGCACTTGACGGTGGACAGGGATGGCTAAGGCAGCGGGGCGATGATGCCGGTGTTGTCCGAGGAACGCTGACCTTCCCTCCTCCCCACCTCCTCCCTCTCTCTGTCCCCCTCCTCTCCATCCCGCACTGATCCCCATTCCTGCCTCTATTCAGTCCTCACTTACATCCCCTGTGCTCCCCTACCCCTCTACCCCCCTTCCATCTATTCATCCTGCACTGACCCCCCTATCCACCTCGCATTGATTCTCCTGCCACCCCCCATCCATCCTACACTGGTCCCCCAATTCATCTTGTACTGAACCCTCTTCCCATCCATTCCTGTACTGCACCTCCCATTCCTCCCGTACTGACCCCCCCCCCCCCATCCATCCATCCTGTTGTGATCAATCTGTAGTGTGCATGGTGTGCATTTCTGTTACCATGGTCCAGGATTTATTGACACAGGTTGATCATACACTGAATAATCCAACTACATTTTTGTTTGGAAGTAGAAAGAAATAATAGAAATTGCATTAATTTCAATGTGTAAAAAGAGTTGAGATACTGTATTATAATTTTGCTGCATGTCATTGTGGTATATATCACGTTGTGGCGGGGTCTTGATTTAGTTTGTGACTTTATTTGAAACAGAAATAATATGTGAATGCTTCATTGAGCATAATTCCGACTGGTAACTATGCACTTCGTCCAAGCACTTTATTGCACGTGTCATGCAAGCTATCTTAAATGACCACCTAAACTGTCATTTGGCACCCTAAAAAGCTGCCTAGGTTGCCCAGCTGGCAACAGGGAAAAAAGTTAAGTGAGAGCCCTGTTACATATTACAAAATGAGAATGACAATTACTTGTTACAAAACCCTTTTATTGCTGCTTGTCTGGGGGAAATAATGAAAGATGTACATATAATGTAGTGTTCAAAATAATAGAGGTAAATGCTACAATAGAACTATATCCAAACCTTACCTAGAATATAATTCAAAAGTGTATCTTTCACCCCCTCCCCCCCTTAAAAAATATATAACGTGTGTCTCTCTTTAAAAAAAAGGTTAATCAAATAACTGGGCTAATTGCACTGGCAGTGAAATTGTGAACACTGGCATGTGGGCAACAACAGGCTGGAATAACAGTTTTATTCACCAAAGATAACTGGTGAACCCATTGAGTTGGGGGTTTCTGGTAGACTCACAAATTACAAAATGTAATTATTCACTTTTAAAATTGCCTGTGATGGGATGTTTTAGCCCATACCTTAACCGTTCAATCATAATGCGTGGTCCATTGTTTGATCGTACTGTGAAAAATGTGCATTTTATAGACCACTGCATGAACTTGTATTTTCCAGTAAATTGAGTGGACAAGATGCACAAATAAACATCTTCATTCCCAGAAATTGAATTTTCACATTAAAGTATAACATTTAAAATATACAACTATTTTTTGTATTACCTCTAAATGTTAAGTGGTTTAAATCCATACATATGTATTCACAGAGGAAATGCATTTCTTCTTATCATCAAAGATAAAAATCCACCAGGATTTTTTTTTCCTGAACATGTCCGTTTCCTTGCATATATTTTCCACGTGAGGGGGAAAGATCATCCCAAGGTGGAATGTTCATGAAAGCTGCTGTGAAGCTCGAGGTCTCTGCACCCACAACAAAACCATTCCCTGCTGCTCTGGTAGTCATTGAACCTCAAAAGTGATCATCTGTAAAATAAATTCAAAACTGTATTTAGAAAATATCCTGATGCAGACATTTGTTCGGTCTATATTTAATAGGGGTAATATTTTGCTTATCAAGGAGAAAACAGCAATAATTTAATTAAGGTTTGTTGAACATTTTCCAATCTAAGCAATATTTGATGCTTGGTTCATTTTCAATTTTTATAAAATCACGCAGAACAATCTTTACATAGTTCTACGGTAAAGATGTTTTTTTTTCTTAATCTTGTCCTTTTCAACACATCAATTTGCATTTAAGATGTTAAAAAAATCTATTGTTATAAAATCTGAAAAGAACAACTCATGAAATGTTAGATATTTTTTAATCATAGAAAGCAGACAAAAATTGTAGACATTGTGCCTGACAAACCTATTGAAGTCACAAGAGACTGTAGATGCAGGAACCGTGAACACAAAACAAAGTACTGGAGGAACTCATGGGATCAGGCAGTGTCTGTGGAGGGAACAAACAGATGAGTCTTCAGACTGGAGAAAAATCCCGACCCGAAATGTCGCCTATCCTTTCTCTCCACTGAACCTGCTGAGTTCCTCCAGTAGCATGTTTTATACTCAAACCTTTGAAGTAGATGTTATACCTCTGTGCAACATAAAGTCAAACAGAAAAAAGTTTGTTATTAGTTGCACCATCCAGTAGTCTAAAAAAAATTAGCTAGTCTGGATTTTCACAATTTTGCTGTGCATTCTGGCATCTTGCCAAATGTAAACGTGCCTTCATCTACAAATACAGATAGGACTACCCTCTAATTTATGCAAAGTACAGCTTACAGCGTTCCATAAGCTAGGGTACAGTCCGATTCTCCTCTACCACCATTGGAATTTATCAAGAGAACTGTTATGCTACAATGCTGAGAATTATATACTGCACTCTGTATCATCCCCTTTACTATATTACTTGAGTTTCACTTGACTGCATTTATGTATAGCATTATCTGATTTGTTTGGAAAGTATGCAAAACAATGCTTTTCACTGTAACAAAGTGCATGTGATAATAATAAACCTTAAATTTTTTAATGTTTCTCCCCAGTGGTAACAAAAGTTACAGTTCATTATTTGCCAAGAAATTTGTGAACATTACCTTTTTACATTACTTAAAGTCACTTTCTTGGGCAGAGACCTATTTTGGATTGTTGAAGTTGTTGCACTTGAATTCACATGTTTAGTAGGAGCAACTGAAAGAAATAGAAAAGCAAACTAGAATTGGGTTATCTCAGCAGAAAATTCATAATTCATGAGCAGAATTAGGCCATTCAGCCCATCGATCTATTCAGCTATCCAATCATGGCTGATTTATCTTTTCCTCAACCCCATTATCTTTGATACCCTTATTAATCAAATAATTATCAATTGTTGCTTTTGAAATACCCAGAGTTTGCTTCCACAGCCCTGTGGCAATGAATTTCAGATTCACCACCAAAATTGAGGAATTGCAGCTTTTTCTTTTCTGTTCCGTACTGAAGTCATGGTGCTGATTGCCTGATGTGATGTACACTATTTTAGAGCTTTACATTTTACCAGGTTATCCAGAAATTATGATATGCATTTCCATATTGGTTCTAATATGCCACAAAACAAAAATCTCAGAACTTTTAGAGTCTCAAATAAGTAAAGACTCCATTTCCTTGAGGAAAAAGTACCTGTTTTCTGGAATTGCGTTTCTGATCCCTTCCCTTTGAGCACCTCTGAATTGCCTCTTTCCATTCTGGTCCCAGCACGAACAGATACGGTCGATCCAGGCCGCAAACGACTTCCCGGAACTATTGGCTTGCCAGACACTTGACCTCGACTATTGTTCTCTGTGGTGACAGCTCGATAAGTACTTGGAGGCATCTTAATATTTGTGACAGTGGTGGGTTTTAAATGAGTTGATGAGGACATCTTCCTCTCTGTCATCAGTGGTGGTTTTCCTTTGCTTGGTTTACTGTACATGATAGTACTTCTTCCTGACTCTCTTGAGAGATTTACTGGGTTGTTCAGCGCCATACCTGTTAAAAAAAGATAAAACGCATGACATTTCTTTCCATTCTCCCAGGTGTTTGATGGGCAACCTGTATTTGAGAGCCAGGATGTCATGATCAGAGCTGCCAAGTTTTGTCAGAGCATTTCAATATTCTATTACCTGAAAATCAGTATTTTTTACACAGTGCCATTTTGCTGAAAAAAGTGTTATTTTTTATGTGCGGTCATACCCATGTAAGAGTACAAGAATGCATAACTTTGCTACCAATTGACATGTCTTCTACGCACCTTACTTGACAGTGCATTCATTGCCATCTCTTTGTATACTGCTGTTTGAATGGCTGCTTCCTGCTTTTAGCACCAGATGATGATGAGGAAGCCATTTGGAAGCCTCGCTCGCTTCTCCCTTCTTCCTCTCTTTCCCTCCCACCCTCCCTCTTGCCTTCCTTTTTTCTCCCTCCGTCTTATTCCCTCCCTCCCACTCCCTCTCCTAACAGTCTGTGACCCACAGCTATGTGTAAAGTGCTCCAGCTGGAAGCGCTGTTTAAACCTGGAGCGGGACAGGCAGATCAAAGCTTACAAAAGTAATCATGCAGATCTTGAAATTTAAAATACTAATGGATTTAATCTGCTATAATTTTTAGAGTTACAGTATTACTTTTTATATCCTTGCATTTTTTAAGCAGCAAGATGAAACGGGGCTGATTTAAAAAAAAATCTGTACATCCGTATTCTGATCGCATTTCCGTACAAAATAAGGAAAATGCGTACTACTTTGCAGCTCTGCACGATGCAGCTTTATGCGACTATGGTAAGGTTGCACTTGGAGTATTGCGTGCAGTTCTGGTCGCCCCATTAAGGAAGCATGCGGAGACTTGAGAGGCTGCAGAGGAGGAAGCATGTCTGGATTAGCAGGCATTAGATACGGAGAGTTGGACAGACTTGTATTGGTTTCACTAGAATGCCAGAGGTTGTGCGGGGATGTGATAAAAGTATATAAAATTATGAGGGGTTTAACAAGGGTAGACAGTCAAAACGATTTTCCCAGGACTAGAGGGCATAGCTTTAAGGTGCAAGGAGCAAACTTTAAAGGAGATGTGCAGAACAAGTTTTTTTATACGGAAGATAGTGAATGCCTGGGATCCGTTGTGCCAAAGGACTTTTGGATAGCTGGGAAATGGAGGGATACGGATTATGTGTAGCAGATATGAGTTGGCATGATGTTCGGCCAGACGTTGTTCGCTGAAGGAATGGTAAAAAAAATACTGAAGAATGAAGATACTAAGTTAATTGAAATATGTAAAATGCTTAATGAGTGTACTTAAAATCTAAGATTGAATGCCAACTATTCCTTAAACACAGCAGGGCTAACCAATATTTTAAATGAAAAATATAAACTAAGAGTGGATTCACGAGCACCAACCTCTTGATTGTTTTAAGTTTCCAGCTGGCGGCAAGGGTAAATCCTTTTTTGAAGGATACTCATAGGGCTTTGATGATGATAATAAATGGAAGTTTCCTTTTTTGTTAATACCAGATGGAAGCTTCAGACCTGATGGTCTGGCAAGCACTGACTGCTACAAAAAACAAAGGGAAGATTAATTTAAGTTTTGTGCATATCATTAATAAAGAATACAAAGGAAAAATATATTATTTATAATCAGTGAAAAAATATTGTGATAAACCACAATAATAACATGGAGAGCTAAATTAAACAATCATTTTATAAGAAACAAACCAGTTTGCTATTATGGGAAAATAAATTTAAGTGCAAACCATTCTTCTCATTGAAAAATATACGTGAAAAATCTGGCAGTAGGGATTACAATTTTAACAATTCTCTACTCGGGGTATTACATATCCAAATCTGTTGCATCAAATGTTTTGTTCAAAATTGTTTATAGCACCTTCTTAACAGCAGCTTGCTTGCTGTTTGTTGATAGGTTACCCTCCTTTGCTCTCATGGGTTTGTCAGGGGTTATTTGTTCAGTTTCACTTGTTGACTCAACTCTGCAGCTGGTAGTTTGAGGTCCATTATCAAATGGTACTTCTGCGCTCTTACTGATTGCACAGTTTTCATTTATAACCTGAAGATCCACAGAAGGAAGAAGTGCTTTATTTGGGCTGTCTAACACAAAGTAAGTATCTCTCCTTGGGCTGCGGGGGCTTTTTTTCCATGCTCTTTCCTCTTGTAAAAGTCTGATTTTGGTCATGGATTCTTTTTCTAATTTTGAACGGTCGCCACAGCTTCTGCCCTCTTTCCCCTGTCTTTTGGCAGTTTCCTTTTCTTTCAAGGCACATTTTTCAAATTGATTTGCCAGCCGGTTTGCTTCTTTCACTATTTCTACCAGCTTCTCTGCACTTAGAGGACTCCACTTTAATACACCTTCATTTGTTTTCTGCTGGCTTCCATTGTTACTGTTCACATCAATCCCCATAGCAGCACCCCTTTCAGACCGCCTGGTGTCACCGAGCAACGCTTCTTCAGCATCATTTTCAAGCAATGATTCTTGGCTGCAGAAGAAGAAACATTTCAACTGAGTACGTCAAATCGTGTCACCCAAACAATATATTTCATCAGAATTGAAAAAAAATCCTTCATCCTCAATTTCAAATATCCTATAAATTCTTATACTGAAAAAGATGTCCATACACAAGCACAAAAGAATTGAAGAAAAATTTAAGAGGAAAATTAATGTCAAGCAAAATCTGAAAGTTGTACATTTATTTGAAATATTTAATGTAGTACCAATGAAGAACTAAAATAACTTTTCTTTCTTACAAACCTACCTAATGTATCTTTGCTACGCACTTATTCCCTCTGGTCAAAATCAAATTATATTGTTTAAGATGGTTTAGAATTAACGCATGTCCAAGGCAAGAACCATCCCCCTATCCTCAAATGGTTTACAGTGACCTCTGCTGGAAAGTAAATGTTACACTTGGATCAAATTTACTGGCACAGCTGAGTATCTTTTAAATCTTCAGGCTATACACAATAACACCATTTGTTCATAGAATTTGCACTTTTGAGTTATATTACAGTACGTAAATTCTTAATGAAAGGCACAATAGGGATAAAGGTAGAAGCAGAACCTCCATGGCATTATTCAGAAAAGTTCCAGGAAGTCCCAGTGCCTGGAAAAAAATTTGACTTGGAGAAAATGCAGTCTGAGGGAGAGGCTTGCATCTTCAAAATAAAAATTATAGCTGAACATGGATTTTCATGTGCCTGTATACTCATCTAATTTTCAATTAGGAAGAACATTGTGTCATTCCCTTCCTACAATAGCATGCAGAACCGCACATAACTCTGCAGGAGACCTACTCCTCTGGTTACCAAGCCACACAAGGATAGAGAAATGTTTTCACAACGATCATTGCTCGATTCAAATACAATGATCTATGGCAGACATTTACTCCTGAAACACTAAAGTGCACAAACATATGCTTGACATGAAATCATTGATTGCCTGTTTACATCTACATGCCAAGGCCACCTTACCTTTCTGCTGGAAAGCCAGTCCCAAAATCAAATGTTTCTTCAGTTATAAAGTTGACATCTGGCAAGAAAAGGAAATAACCAATTATTAACTGAAATGATAGACAAGATCCAGAATATGCACAAGTCTATATATTTAGATTAGTAACTTTAAGTATTTTGACATGAACTAAATCTAAATAGTTGTGATAACATTAAGCTCAAAGAAAATAATATGGATTAATGGAATCCACATCCAAACACCGGCAGGTTTCCTATTTCACACACCATCCTGACTTGGATAATAATTGCTGCTGCTTCATCATCCCAAGGTATAAATCCTGAAGCAACCCAAACAACACTGTGCTGTCTCCATAAAAATGAAGCTGTCCAAGGCAGCATCACCTTCTCATCAGCAATGAGATGGGCAACAGAAACAAGCCTTGCCGATAGAACCATATACTGTAAATGAATAATATCTAACTTCTCAAATATAGTCACTGTTGCAGGAGCAACTATATACCCAAACTGTTCACACCAATTATCCATAAAAAAACAAATGAAATAACTAACCAAATTACTGATAGACAAAAATGCCGGAGAGACTCAGCGGGTGAGGCAGCATCTATGGAGCGAAGAAAATAAGCAACGTTTCGGGTCGAGACCCTTCTTCAGACTGAACCAAATTACTGGTGAATTGAGAGGAAAATATTGACCTGGAGAAACTTATTTTTTCTAATGACATGGTAGCGCAGGTTACAAACTTAAGATCGCGAGTGGGATTCCAAAAGACAACCTCGTGCCTCAGAGATTAATGTACACTAAACAAATCTAAACGTGCACACAATATTGACAGTAGAAAACTGAATCCCCTCCTCCCCCTAGGACCAGCACTAATTTACTAGTTGGGATGAGGCAGAAGTGTAAGTAAAACATTTTTTCCATTGGAATTAGAAACAGAAACTCAGTTCAGTTTATCCTAATTGGATGGTGGAGTATGAGAGGTGACCCAAAAATACAGTTACCATCAGTTGGCAGATTCATTCTTGTCTTCAAACTGTGTATTTCCAGTTAGCTCAATAAAATGTTCTGAAGAAAGAAAGGTAATAAGTTAATCAGAATAAAAACAAAATCTGTAAATATTTAATGAAAAACGTATTTGATAAATATTTGCAATATAAATCCACAAATGGTAATACAGGCATTACTCGGGTTATGAAAGCATTCTGTACCTGAGATATTAGACACAAAATGCTGGAGTAACTCAGCGGGTCAGGCAGCATCTCTGGAGAAAAGGTTATGTTTTGGGTCGGAACCCATCTTCAGATGGGAAGATAGTTGGGGGAGGGGGGATCTGGAGGCGAGAAATGGCCAGAACAAATCAGGGCCAGCAACAGATGACCTCAGGAGTTAGGGTGGAGTTCATAATTGCCCATTGTTGGCCAGGGAAGATGTGACGAGAGATACAAGGATGCGAACAGTGGAACTGGTAGGGCGACTAAGGTGGCGAGGGGGAATGCAGCAGTTACATGAAATTAGAGAAATCAACGTTTATACCACTGGGTTGTAAGCTGCCCAAGTGAAATATGAAGAGCTGTTTCTTCAATTTGCATGTGGTCTCACTCGGACAGTGAAAGAGGCCCAGAACAGAAAGGTCTGTATGGGAATGGGAAGAGGTGTTAGTGTTTGGCAACCGGGAGATTCCGTAGGCTGAGGCGAACCGAGTGTAAAAGTTCAGCAAAATGATCACCAAGTCTATGCTTGGTCTCACTGATATATAAGTGCCCACGCTGGGAGCATGAGGTTGGAGGAGGCGTAAGTAAACATCTGCCTCACCTGAAAGGACTTTCGAGGTCCCTTTAAGTCGAGGGAGGAGGTAACAGGTATGCATGACAACCAAACACACTTGCCACTCTTGCTGTCAACTACTATACCGCCCTACAGATTTTGGTTATACAGCACGGAAAAAAACCCTTGGCCCATTCATCCATTGCCGACGAGGAAGTCCCATCTACGCTCGTCCCATTTTCCCACATTTGGCCAATATCCCTCAAAACCGTTCCCATCTATGTACCTTTCCAAGTATCTTGGGATTGAAGTGATATGGATCACATTCAGGCAGAGATTCGTATAAATGGCACAACGTGCTGAAATTACTCAGGTGGCATCTCTGGAGAACATGGATAGGCAACGTTTTGGGCTAGGTAGCAAGATTCCAGCATCGGCACTTCTTCGAGTCTACCGAGGTGCAGGTTTATTATTGTCACGTGTACCAAGGAAGAGTGAAAAGGATCTGAAGAAGGATCCTGACCCAATACATTGCCTATCCATGTTCTCTGGAGATGCTGTCTGACCCACTGAGTTATTCCAGCATTGTCTTTTATAAACCAGCATCTCCAGAGATTAGTTTGACTTGGCCTCATATTTGGGGCATTGTGGGTCGAATGGTCTGTTCCTGTGCTGTACTTTTATATATTCTTAAACGTTTCCCATCCAAGTACCTGTCCAAGTGTCATTTAAATTTCATTATAATACCTGCCTCAACTGTGGTGGCACAATAAGTCACAAAGTGCTGGAGTAACTCAGCAGGTTAGGGTGTATCACATCAGAACATGTATAAGTGACAAAATATAATAACAGGGAACTGAAGAAGCTGGTTTAGACCAAGGATAGACAATGTTGCACTAACTCAGCAGTCAAGCAGCATAGTTGGAAAACATGCTGAGGCAACATAAGATAATTACAAGGAACTGCAGATGCTGGTTTATACCAGAGACACAAAGTGCTGGAGGAACTCAGTGGGTCAGGCAGCATCTTTGGAGAACATGGGTAGATGATGTTTCAGTCTATCTACCTCATTGTTGGAGACCCTCGGACTATCTTTAATTTGACTTTACCTTGCACTAAATGTTATTCTTGATATATCCTTTATCTGTACACTGTGGACGGCTTGATTGTAACATAGTCGTTCCGCTGATTGGATAGCATGTAACAACAAAAGCTTTGCAGTGTACCTCGGTCCACGTGACAATACATTAAACTCTAAGATCAGCCCTCGCCCTCCAAGGAATAAAGTCCCAGCCTGCCCAACCTCTCCCTATAGCTCAGGGCCTCAAGTCCTGGGAACAACATCCTCGTAAATCTCCTCACAACCTTCATTCGGCATTATGGCAAACACCCACTCACTTAAGACAGATAAGACTCACAATGCTGGAGCAACTCAGCGGGACAGGCAGCATCTCTGGAGAGAAGGAATGGGTGACGTTTCGGCTCGAGACCCTTCTTCAGACTGAGAGCCAGAGGAGAGAGAGGGAGACACAGAGATAAGGAAGGGTGAAGTGTGAAAATGATAAATCAAAGTCCTCGACCCTTCTCTCCAGAGATGCTGCCTGGTCCGCTGAGTTACTCCAGCATTCAACGCGTCTATCTTCGGTGTAAACCAGCATCTGCAGTTGCTTTCTACTTTCACTTACTCCCCCCCCCCCCCTCCCTCAATCTCATCCCTCAATCTCTTCACTCACCCCTCCACTCCCTCAGCTTCTTGTTGTTGCTCTTGTCGTCGCCGCCGCCATGAGAGGCGGGACCCCGTTCAAATCCGCCCCACGTGAGCGCCAACCGTCACAGCCCCCGCCGCTGCAGCAACACCGCGCTCAGCGTCAGCGCGCTTCACCACGCGCGGCCGCCCACAGCGCGCTTCACCACGCGCGGCCGCCCACAGCGCGCGGCCTCCCACAGCGCGCTTCACCACGCGCGGCCTCCCACAGCGCGCTTCACCACGCGCGGCCTCCCACAGCGCGCTTCACCACGCGCGGCCGCCCACAGCGCGCTTCACCACGCGCGGCCGCAACTGGAGCCGACGTCGGCGCCATGTCCGTCCCTGGGCGTGGACGACCATCTGGCGTCCTATTGGCCACGGCCGACGTCAAGCAAGTCGGCGGGGGTTTGAATCGCTCCCGCGCAAGCGGCGGTTGGTGACGAGCATTGGTGGCGGGGGACGAGCGTTTGTGTAGTGACTACTCCATCCCAAACCACACCATCCCATCCCAAACCACACCATCCCAAACCACACCATCCCAAACCACACCATCCCAAACCATTCCATCCCAAACTACACCATCCCAAACCACACCATCCCATCCCAAACCACACCATCCCAAACCACACCATCCCAAACCATTCCATCCCAAACTACACCATCCCAAACCACACCATCCCATCCCAAACCACACCATCCCAAACCACACCATCCCAAACTACACCATCCCAAACTACACCATCCCAAACCATTCCATCCCAAACCACACCATCCCAAACCACACCATTCCATCCCAAACCATACCATCCCAAACCACACCATCCCAAACCATTCCATCCCAAACCACACCATTCCATCCCAAACCACACCATCCCAAACCACACCATCCCAAACCATTCCATCCCAAACCACACCATCCCAAACTACACCATCCCAAACCATTCCATCCCAAACCACACCATCCCAAACCACACCATCCCATCCCAAACCATTCCATCCCAAACTACACCATCCCAAACCACTCCATCCCAAACTACACCATCCCAAACCATTCCATCCCAAACTACACCATCCCAAACCATTCCATCCCAAACTACACCATCCCATCCCAAACCATTCCATCCCAAACTACACCATCCCATCCCAAACTACACCATCCCAAACCACACCATCCCGGCCCATTCCATCCCAAACCACACCATCCCAATCCCGGCCCATCCTATCCCTCCCATCGCAGGGCTCTGCATAGGCAACGGATAACCTTTCTGGAGGAGGGAAAACAAAACTAATTTCGAAGTGTGGTTAAAGAAAGGTCATTGATTGTGAAAACTGCTGCCAGTATTTGCACCGCGAAATCACACACACACTGTATCGCCATGGTGGGCACCCCCACACTTGGAGATTCACAAAAGGCCAGAGAGAATCAGGTGGAAAGAGAAGGAGTACGTGCTAGAAAGTTTCAGCAGGGCAGTCAGCATCAGTGGAAGTTCAAGCTGGAAATGTTCAGCAGGGCAGTCGGCACATGCGGAAAGAGAAATAGAAGATGCTAGAAAGTTTCAGCAGGTCAGACAGCATCTGCGGAAAGAAGCATGGTGTGCTGGAATATTTTTGCATATCAGTCAGCATCTGTGAAAAGTGAAGGTGGAAAGTTTCAGCAGGGCAGTCAGCATCTGTGGATGTTGAAGCTGAAAATATAGTCAGCAGGCCAGTCGACATCGGCGGAAAGAGTTTATCTTCCATCTGCCTCTATCTCCCATCTTCACTCCCTCCCCTACACCCCCCTCTCCGACCTGGCATCATTTAAGATCGTGGAGGATCGTGATAATCTTGGAGGATCATAAATAGCCTGGTGGATCACTAAGCTGTTATTGGATCACTAATATCCTGGAGGATCACGGAGATCCTGTGGGATTACTAAATTCCTATTGAATGACAGATCATATTGGGTCACGGATTAACCCGGAGATCGCTCACATCCTAGAGGACCATCAAGACCTCGAAGGATCACTCTTTAGAGGTTCACAAAGATCATGGAGGTCTTGGAGGATGGTGAAAGGCCTGGAGGATCACTAAGGTCCTATTGGATCACTAAGACTTTGCGGGATCCAGCGAAATCGCACATCCTGGAGGATTATGAAGATTTTGGAGGGTCACTAATATCCCGAGGGAACACACGATCCTGGAGGATCAGTAAGATCCCATTGGATCCCCCAGATCCAAGAGTATCACTCAGATCCCGGGGGATCCTTCAGAATCGCCCTGACCTTGAGGACCACCAAGAGAGAGGTGACTGTGTGGAAGCAGAGTCTGCTCCTTTGATCTGCTCTGATCAGACCAGGAGCGCTGTGAGCGGGTTAGGCTGCCAGCCGAGGCGCATTCGGTGTGGCACCAGAGGCAAGCTTGCTGTGCTAGAGTAGGATTCGGCATGTCGGGGATGTCTGGGGATACATGGCAGCCGTCCAACCTCACACTGGAAACCACGTAGGTACGGGGACGTCGTGGGGTGCACCAGACCGGGAACCTGCAGCCGGAGCGACCGTCCTGGGTTATAACCGGTTGAAGCAGCGGTGTGCATTGGACTTACCCTTCCCCCGGCTCCCCCAGTGCCGCACATGACATTGTAAAAGTAATGGTGCACGGTTTCAGAGAACCCAACAATCGCTTTTCAACTTCTATGTTGGCGCTGAGCAACCCTTTCGTTTGCCAGATTATTATTTTTTGGCTAGAAACTTAGCAGTGATGATGATAACTGCTTTTCACATTTCCACCCCCCTTCACACCGACCACTTTGTTTCTTTGGAGACACAAGGAATTGAATTGAATTCCCTTTATTGTCATTCAGACCTTTCAGTCTGAACGAAATTGCGTGCCTGCAGATGCTGGAAATTTGAGCAAAACGCAAAGTGCTCAAGGGATTCTGTAGGTCTGGCAGCATCTATGGGGGGACTCGCGAAATGCTGCAGAAACTCAGTGGGTCAGGCAGCCGCAGTGGAGGAAAACTGACGAATCTGAAGAAGAGTCTCGACCCGAAACGTCACCCATTCCTTCTCCAGAGATCCTGCCTGTCCCGCTGAGTTACTCCAGCGTTTTGTGTCTATCTTCGATTTAAACCAGCATCTGCAGTTCCTTCTTACTCAAAAGGCCTGAGAGCTTTTTATGCACCTCTTTTCACCTATTATCTATAAATGTTAGCGGTATAGATTTTCTCAAGGCAGAGACCAGACAGGAAGCTTTCCGTGATGTCAATTTACAGATATGACTCTGCATGACCACTTTGTGATAAAGAGACGGTCAACATCATACATGTAACAGACCTTGCCACAAATATTCAGCTCCCCTTTGCCCTGTCCGTTTTGACTTTGAGTTACTTGGTTTGGTGCTTCAAAGGAACATTTTTAAACATAGTTTTTTTTAAATCCCAACATTGTGCATTTCTTATTACATGGGAAATGCACTGATTTTACAGAATTACTTTTTTTGGGTGTTCATGTTGAACAAAAGTTTCTGCTTAATTTTTAACTTATTTTTAACTAATTCTGCTCAACTTATGACAAATAAAATCCTCAGCTGTTGAAAATCTGAAATAAAAAACAAAGTGTTGGAAACACTCAGCAAGTCTGTCAGCATTCTGTGGAGAGAGAATCTGAGTTAACATTTAAGGCTGACCTGATACATTAACTCAATTATCTCTCCACGGAATGTTGTCTAACCAGTTAAGTACTTCCACCTTTTCTGTTATTTTATCTTAATAAGCTGTTAATTAATTTTGTTATAATTTTCAATTTTGGAACAGTATGGGGAACATAATGCTGGAGCTGTACTGGAAGCATGCACCAAAAACCTGCAGAAACTTTGCTGAGCTGGCTCGAAGGGGTTATTTCAATGACACAAAGTTCCACCGAGTGATCACTGGTTTTGTGATTCAAGGAGGAGACCCAACAGGAACAGGTGAGAAAGTGCTGGAATCTCCTCGGCAGCAAACCAAGAGGCATTTGTGTTAGAACATAGAACAGAACAGCACAAGAACAGGCCCTATGGCCCACAATATCTGAAGGAATAATGAGGTAGAATGCTCATTTCCAGTACTGGTATCAGCCTCTGAACATAATTCAGAACTTGATGCTTTCATTTTCATACTAGCAATCCTTGTGGTCTAACTGATTGTATCACCCAACATTACCAGAGTAAAACTGTATTGTGCTGTGCATTTTGCCTATGAGGAGTTTGGTGGAACTTGCTGTTTTGTATATCTTTTGTTAAATTGCAATAATTTAGTCAGAGTTGTACAACACATAAAAGTTTTTTTTGGCAAACCATTTTCATATCAACCTTTTCGTCGAACTACATTAACTCCATTTATCCACGTTAGGTCCGTATCTATGCCATATCTATTTAAGTATTTGTCCAAAGGTCTCTTAAATGTATTGATTGTATCTGACTGAACATTCTCCTCTGGCATGATGCTACACGCATCAGCCACTTTCTGTGTAAAAAAAAATCTCCTCAAAACCACTTTAAAACCCCTTCCACTCACCTTAAACCTTTTCTCCCTTGTTTTTTTTGACAACCCTACCATGGGGAAATAAACTCTAGATTGCCTACCACATCTATGCTTCCTCTAATTTTATAAATGTAAAAATGTTATTTGTTTAATTATTGTGAGATAATGATTTTATATGTGGCAAAGTTTTAAGAAACTGAAATGCATTTATCATTACTTTCAATCAGGACAAACTCTTATTGCTTGCACACACAGGTAGAGGAGGGTCATCTATATATGGAAAACATTTTGAGGATGAAATACATAAGGATTTAAAATTCACAGGTAAACTAACTCTTTGGTTTGAGATTTCAATGATTTTGCTTTTGTTGAACGAATCTTGAAGGATAAGAGAAAAAAAATAACATGTTTTTGACTAGATATTGTGCTAATACAAAACGGTTAATTTTGATAGTTTAGCATTATCTGAGTATCGTGTTGTTATTTGCGTTACAATGTTAACGTCCTGTTCAGATATTATTATAAAACTAAGTAATGTAATAATTATATAATTGTTCAATGATAGTTCACCTATAGGCAGCATCTCTGGAGAGAAGGAATGAGTGACGTTTCGGGTCTGAAGAAGGGTCTCGACCCGAAACGTCACCCATTCCTTCTCTCCATAGATGCTGCCTGTCCCGCTGAGTTACTCCAGTATTTTGTGTCTACCTTGGTTTAAGACGTCTTTGGATGCATTATTTTAGCTTGTTTAAAGCTTAGATTTGCAGCATGGAAATGGTGGTCCACGCTGACCATCGATCACCTGTACACTAGTTCTATGTTATCCTGCTTTCGCATCCTACACATTAGGGGCAATTTACAGAAGCTCATTAATCTACAACTTAGATACACAGACAATAGGTGCAGGAGTAATCCATTTGTCCCTTCGGGCCATAACGGCCATTCAATGTGATCATGGCTGATCATCCACAATTAGCATCCTGTTCCTGCCTTCTCCCAATATCCCTTGATTCTGCTAGCCCTAAGAGCTCTATCTAACTCTCTTTTGAATGCATCCAGTGAATCGGCCTCCACTGCCTTCTGAGGCAGAGAATTTCACAAATTCACAACTCTCAGTGTGAAAAAGTTTTTCCTCATCTCAGTTCTAAATGGCCTATCCCTTATTCTTAAACTGTGGCCACTGGTTCTGGACTCTCCTAACATCAGGAATATGTTTCCTGCATCTAGTGTGTCCAATCCCTTAATAATTTTATATGTTTCTATAAGATAGCCTCTCATCCTTCTAAATTCCAGTGAATACAAGCCCAGTCGCTCCATTCTTTCATCATATGACAGTCCCGCAATCCCAGGAACTAAGCTCGTGAACCTACACTGCACTCCCTCAATAGCAAGAATGTCCTTCCTCAAACTTGCAAGTCTTTGGGATGTGGGATAAAACCAGAGGACATGGAGGAAACCCACACGGTCACACGGAAAACCTGCAAAATTTGCACAGACAGCACCCATGTTCAGAATCGATCCTGGAACTCTGCTGTGAGGCAACAGCTGTGCCACTGTGCCACCCTGTTGTGAGAAGGAAGACAAAAATTATCATTTGAAATGCAAAACAGAGCAAGGTTTGGTATATTTGACAGCAAATATGCTGAGTTTGCCTATAATTAATCTCAGGGACAAAACACCTACCGTAGGCCACAAATAACTGATATTTTAAAAAATAATGTAAAAGTCTGCAGTCCCCTAATGCTGAGCTCTTTTATTTGTATATTTTAAAAATGCTAATTATTATCATGGCTAATAATTATGTGACTTGGTGTGGCTGTAATTTCTACACTGTGTTAATAATATTATTTAGTATGCCAGTTTCCTACTTATAGTCAACTTTTAGTGGGCATTGATTGGACTTTGTCTCATTTCACTGTTGACTGTACCACACAAAAGTATTTTTTTTTCTTTCAAATGCAATAACTTATTTGTCAAGGATAAAAATGAACAAGTAATGAAAGTGTAGGAAGGAACTGCAGATGTTGGTTAACACCGACGATAAACACAAAATCCTGGAGTAACCCAGCGGGTCAAGCAGCATCCCTGGAGAAAAGGAATAGGTGACATTTTGGGTCGTGACCCTTCGCCAGACTTCTTTTTCAGTCACCGATTGGTTTCTCCAGAGATGCTGCCTGTCCCACTGAGTTACGCAAGTAATGAAAGTAAAATATTTTCATTTAGTAGATTTAATCTTGCATCGATTCATTCTCAACCGTCTGTATTCTAACTTCAATCACAGCTAACCGTACCATGTCTCCCCTTCTCATAGGCGCAGGGATCCTTGCCATGGCGAATGCAGGCCCAGGTACAAATGGCAGCCAGTTTTTTATAACTCTGGGACCTACACCACTGCTGGACGGCAAACACACAATCTTTGGGCGTGTCTGCCATGGATTGTCAGTCACGAAACGTATCGAACTTGTTGAGACCAACCGTGAAGACCGACCTGTGGATGATGTAATAATTGTAAAAGCTGATATAAGCGAATTAAGTTAAGGCTATAACCCAGAAATGTTTTTTCATGTAATTACAGTATTTGAAGTTTCTAGGCAGTGGCATATGTTTTTAATCACCTTCCTGTACAAACATTTGGTGCATTTTTTATTTTGATATCATTCATAAAGCAGTGCAATGGCATACAGATTCACCATGATGTTTAAATTAATTTCTTTGCCATTGATATAATTTCAAATTTATTTTTCATTGATTTGAGTTGCATGTGTACCTACAGCTCATATGAATAAAATAGTCAAAATTAACAGGTTTAATTGTGTGATTTGCATATGTTAGAAAAAGTACTGATTGTGCGAGCATCTTGGCTATGTCCATTTTTCTCCACAGATGCTGTCTGACCCACTGAGTTCTTCCAGCTAGTTTATTTTTTTGGCTCCACTGGAACATGGAACTGTACAGCACAAGACCAGGCCCTTCGGCCCAAAATATCTGCCAAACATGATGCCCCAACCATTTTCTATTTTACCTGCTCTTAATCCATATCCCTCCATTTCCTGCATATCCAGATGCCTACCCAAAAGCCTCTTAAATGCCACAATCGTATCTGTTTCAACCACCACCCAGACATTCACAACTCTTTGTGTAAAAATAGAGTTGCCCTGCACATCTCCTTTAAACTTTGCTGCACTCACCTTAACTCTAGTGTTTGATTTTTCCATCCTGGGAAAAAAAGGTTCTGACCGTCCACCCTATTTTCGCCTCTAATAATTTTATATACTTCTATCAAGTCTCCCACAACCTCTGGCATTCCAGAAAAAACAATTCAAGTCTGTCCGATTTCTTCCTGCACTTTATACCCCCTAATCCAGGCACCATCTGGTAAACCTCCTTTGCACCCTTTCCAAAACCTCCACATGCTTCCTGCAATGGGGCGACCAGAACTATCATTAAGCTGCAAAAAATATTGATAGGGAAATAAAAGATGTTGTGTAATGGAAACCTACTGTGACACCCTTGGTCGTGTTCTGGATGTAGCTGCACAATGTCTGGACTACAACCAGTTGCTTTCTGTTGCCTCAAAGCCTCTTGGTGCCGAGATGGTTGAGTTCCAAGCTGTTGGAGATAAATTCCCTTTGCAGTGTTTTTTGTGGCTTCTCTACAACAATTAACGGCACATCAAACACCGTGAGGAATATCAAAACTCTTGTTGCTGAGAATGGCATGACCATCTGCTACTCCACAGGCGTAATGTTCATGCTGTCACTGATGCTCTATGTTCCAACTGTGAATCTGGCTTCTGTGCTATTTTATCTACTTTCTTCAGGGGTCACTTTACCCTCTAAATGCTATGCTGTCTTTTTGCTGTCAAACACTGTGACCAGGCACCCCTTACTCAATAACAGGGTAATGTCCAATGCTGCTCTATTTAATGTGCACTTCCATTTCTCCTCCAGGGTCTAAATAACCAAGCTGAGAATTGTACTCATTTTCTTTAAGTATGAATACTAATGTCACAATTGCATTTCATTTAATCCTTTCTTATCATCCAGGTAAATGTCAAACACTGATAAAATGACTAGGCACAAAATGTTCGAGTAACAGGCGCGGAACAGGCCGTTCGGCCTACCAAGTCCGTGACGACCAGCGATCACCCCATACACCAGCACTATCCTATGCACTAGAGACAATTTACAATTCTTACCAAAGCTATCAAAGCTAGCTTACCAATCATTCAACCTGCTTGTTTTTGGATTGTGGGAGGAAATGAAGCACGCGGAGAAAGCCCATGTGGTCACAGGGAGAACGTGCATACTCCATACAGCGCTGTAAGGTAGCAACTTAACCGTTGCATCATTATGCTTATTTTGTGTTTATCTTTGGTATAAACCAGCATCTGAAGTTCATTTTTTTACTAATAAAATGGAGTTTATTGTAATTTTTTAGCCATGTGACATTATGATAAAATAATTTTTGATGTACTGTGGAGGGGCTGCTTCATTTGCAGCAAAGGGCTTACTTCACCATTAATCACTTTCCCTCTGAGGCAGCTTTTCTTTAGCAGGAGTGTAATGATGCACTCAAGATGGAAAAATCAGTTTGAGTTCCTGCCTCCAATTGCTCCCCAACAACTGCCTGTACGTTATTTTCTGGAATTTGGGCAAGGATAGAATTGAGTGTATTTGCAATTCTTGACATGCAGAATAGATGCCACTATTAAAAATGAAAAACACAAAATGCTGGAGTAACTCAGCGGGTCAGGCAACATCTCTGGAGAGAAAGGATGGGTGATGTTTTGGGTCAGGACGCTTCTTCAGATCAGTTATCAATTATCAATTAATAATGAAAGTATTTCACTTGAAAAATCCTTAATATTTGGGTTCAGAATCCCATTGTAACTGCATTTGTGGCTATTACTCGAGGATTGCAACACACAGATACTGCAAATGTCTAAAAAGAAAGAAAGAAGTGCTTAATATGATTAGCAGGTCACATGCTGCATGTAGGAAGAGAAACAAAGAATAACGTGTAGGAAGGAACTGCAGATGCTGGTTTAAACCGAAGATAAACACAACGCTGAAGTAACTCAGAGGGACAGGCAGCATCTCTGGATAGAAGGAATGGGTGATGTTTCAGGTCGAGTCTGAAGAAGGGTCTCGACACGAAACGTCACCCATTCCTTCTCTCCAGAGTTGCTGCCTGTCTCCCTGAGTTACTCCAGCTTTTTATGTCTATCTAAAGTTAATAACATATCAGGCTAATGACTTGGGATCCTCCCAAACCCTTGCCACAGTCCTCAGCGATAGAGTTGCTGCCTTACAGCGCCAGAGACCCGGGTTCGATCCTGATTATGGGTGCTGTCTGTACGGAGTTTGTAAATTCTCCCCCGTGACCGGCGTTGCTTTTCTCCGGGATCTCTTCAGTTTCCTCCCACACTCCAAAAGACGTACAGGTTTATAGGCTAAGTGGCTTGGTATAATTGTAAATTGTTCCTAGTGTGTGTAAGATAGTGTAAGCGTGCAGGGACGCTGGTCGGCACCCTCCGTGGCTGCATAACTAAACTAAACGAAACAAACCTTTTGGGATCTGTATGGTATTCCTTGAATAGCAGGTGCCCCTGGTCAATGAAATGTCTACCGTTACCCCAGTGAGAGCACTTGGAGGGAGATAACCTGCAATGGCCCGGGAGTGTATTGGTCTTCCCCAGGAAAGAGGTAGCTAGCCCCATGATCTCCTGGTAGAGAAACAAAAAAAAGATTAAATTGGTATGTATAGACTTCCTCGCTCAGATTGAATCCTGAACATCAATGGGCCCCGTTTCTAACCATATTTAGGAGGCATATTATCTAAATTGAGGTGCATCTTCATTGCTGATATCTACATCCTATTAAAAGCCAAGAGAAGTCAAATATGTTTCCACCATTAGCCTCACCCATTACACAAATAATTGATGCATAGAATTATTCTGATAAACTGTAGAAAAAGAATAAGCAATCATCACAAGATTTTTCAGGAAATTAACAGGGTTTCTCATCAAATTTTTTCAAGGTTTATGAAGGGTCGCTAATTTGGGGAAAAGAGAATGGTGTAGAATGGAGAATAATATCTTGGATCAGAAGTCAAGAGTGTTTAGTTATCTTTAGGCTTTGTATACACAGCGGCCTACCGAATCTGCGCTGATCATCGATCACCCCGTACGCCAGCACTATCCTATACACCAGGGACAATTTACAAGGCTCGTGTACCTTCTTCCCGATAGTAGCAGCGAGATTGAGCATGCCCTGCGTGGTGTGAGTTTGTGATGATATTGACTGCCTTTTTGAAGCAGCACCTCCTCTGAGCGTAGTATAAAATATGAATATAAAATAAATTTATCATTAAAATAATACTAACACGTGAGGCAAAAAGGCCAAAAGGGACTTCTGCTCCAAGCTGGAGGATGAGACAGATGTTCGGCAGCTGTGGAAGGGCCTGAATGCAATCACCTCCTACAAGACGAAATCAGGAGGTAGCTCGAATGTCGGCAAAACATCACTCCCTGACGAGCTCAATGCGTTTTACGCACGCTTTGATAGGGAGAACACTGATGTGCCTTTTCGAGCCCCCATTCGCTGGGATGGCATTTAAGTCTCAGTCACAGAGGCCGAAGTCAGAAAATCCTTCAGAGGGGTGGACCCTCGAAAAGCGCCTGGACCTGATGGTATACCCGGTCGTGTTCTAAAAACCTGTGCGGACCAACTGGCAGGAGTTTTTACGGACATTTTCAACCTCTCACTTCTGAGGTCTGAGGTTCCCACCTGCTTTAAAAGGGCATCAATTATACCGGTGCCCAAGAAGAGCAAGGTGACGTGCCTCAATGACTATCGACCAGTGGCACTAACGTCTGTGGTGATGAAGTGCTTTGAGAGGTTGATTATGGCGCAAATCAACTCATGCCTCAACAAAAACCTGGACCCACTGCAGTTCGCGTACCGCCACAACAGATCAACAGTGGATGCGATCTCGCTGGCTCTCCACTCCGCTCTGGACCACTTGGACAACAAAAACCTATATGTCAGGCTGCTATTCATTGATTACAGCTCGGCATTTAACACAATCATCCCCTCCAAGCTGGTTACCAAGCTCTCAGATCTGGGTCTCTGCGCATCCCTCTGCAATTGGATCCTCGACTTCCTCATTCAGACCACAGGCTGTTCTTATTGGTGGAAATGTGTCAGACTCGATAACAATCAGCACGGGTGTACCTCAATGCTGCATGCTCAGCCCCCTGCTGTACTCACTCTATACTCATGACTGCGTAGCCGGTCATTATGCGAACTCCATCATCAAGTTCGCTGACGACACCACTGTTGTGGGACGTATCGCTGATGGGGACGAGTCAGAGTATAGAAGAGTGATCAACCGACTGACCAAATGGTGCCAGCGCAATAACCTGGCCTTCAACACCAGCAAAACCAAGTAACTGATTGTGGACTTTGGAAGGAGTAGGATGGGGACCCACAGTCCCGTTTATATCAACGGGTCGATGGTGGAGAGGGTCAAGAGCTTCAAATTCTTGGGCGCATATTTCTGAAGATCTCCTGGTCCGAGAACACTGATACAATGATAAAGAAAGCACATCAGCGCCTCTACTTCCTGAGAAGATTACGGAGAGTCGGTGTGTCAAGGAGGACTCTCTCTAACTTCTACAGGTGCACAGTAGAGGCATGCTGACCGGTTGCATCGTGGCTTGGTTCGGCAACTTGAGCATCCAGGAGCGGAAAAGACTACAATAAGTAGTAAACACTGCCCAGTCCATCATCGGCTCTGATCTCCCTACCATCGAGGAGATCTATCGCAGTCGCTGCCTCAAAAAGGCTGGCAGCATCATTAAGGACCCACGCCATCCTGGCCATACACTCATCTCTCCGCTACCTTCAGGTAGAAGGTACAGGAGCCTGAAGACTGCAACAACCAGGTTCAGCAATAGCTACTTCCCCACAGCCATCAGGCTTTTAAACTCAAATGAAACAAAACTCTGAACATTAACAGACCATTATCTGTTTATTTGCACTTTATCTGTTTATTTATTCATGTGTGTGTATATTTATATAATGGTATATGGACACACTGATCTGTTCTATATTCATGCCTACTATATTCTGTTGTGCTGAAGCATAAGTAAGAATTTCATTGTCCTATCTGGGACACATGACAATAAACTCTCTTGACTCTTGACTTGAGATATGGGATATATCTATAAAACAGAACGAAAAAGCACCTGCTCAAGTCAACAACTGCAGTGAACCCTTTGTTCTGTTAGAATGTCTTGCACTTAATGTCTCTCATCACTGGAGGGCAGTATTCATCTGTACAATATGATATAGTCTAGTTGTAGGACCCCAAGAGGTTTGGCCATTACATTTCCCATTATATTTGCTCCTTTGTCCGATGTTATTCTTCTTTTAGAAATGCACCAGATACGTTGCCATGGGGTGGATGATAACTCGTTCGCTCGTGTGTCAGACGACGTATAGCTCGCTGTTGGCTTCTGTCGTTGTCCAACATGTTGACCGAATTGGTCGCCCGATACGTCACAGAGTGCATCGTGTCATTGTTTTCGGGGATCGCCACGAGGAGGCTTCTGTCATGATCCCTGGACTGTAACTGGAGCACCCAGATTGGCATAACACTGCACAGATGATGCTCACCACATTCACATGACACCATGCATCCAGTAAACTCGAAGACTATCACTTTGAGTTCCAAATTCATCACAGCAGGGTCACAGGGAAAGTTCTGAGAAATGGAATTAACTGGGTTGTTTTTTCTCGTTGCAGGTGTTGTTGACTGTTATGGCGGTCTGTACGGAGTTCGTACGTTCTACCTGTGATCGCACAGGTTTGAGTTAGAGTTTAGTTTATTGTCACGTGTACCAAGGTAGAGTGAAAAACTTTGGTTGCCTGCTAACCAGTCAGTGGAAAGACCAGTACATGATTACAGTCAACCATCCACAGTGTACAGATGCATGATAAAGGGACTAACGTGAAAACCGTTTAGTGCAAGATCAAGTCCAGTAATGTCCAATCAAAGATAGTCCGTGGGTCTCCAATGAGGTAGATAGTAGTTCAGGACTGCTCTCTAGTTGTTGGTAGGATGGTTTTCACCAGGTGCTCTGCTTTTCTCCCACACTCTAAAGACATACAGGTTTGTAGGTTAATTTGCTTTGATTAAAATTGTAAATTGTCCCGAGTATGTAGGAAAGTGCTAAAGTACGGGTGATCGTTGGTCGGTGCAGACCTGGTGGGCCGAAGGGCCCATTTCCACGCTGTATCTCTGAAGTCTGAAGTAAATACTGAATGGCGGCAGGATCTGTGCTGCAATGGTTCTATCATGGATGAGAGCATTTATGAGCGAGGTGGGTGGGAAGGGGTGCAATTCAACGACTAATCACACTTTTACTGTATATTTAAAATACATTGTGTCATGAATTTAGCCTGCAAAACATTTTGTATGTTTCCTCTCCCATCAGGCAAGTGGTAGAGAAGTTTGAAAACATGTATCTCCAGATTCAGGGACAGTTTCTTGCCAGCTGTTATCAGGTACCTGAACTGTCCTCTTGCCAGCTAGAGAGCAGTCCTGACCTCCCATCTACCTCATTGGAGACCTTCAAATTATCTTTAATTGGACCTTATTGGACTTTATCTTGCACTAAACATTATACCCTTTATTCTGTAACAACACTGTGGACGGCTTGATTTAGTATTTTCACTGACTGGATAGCAGACAACAAAAAGCTTTACATTGTACATTGATACATGTGACAATAATACACTATATCAAACTAGTATAAGAAATACAGAAGCAGGAAAATAACTCCTTGACCAGAAGAATGCTGCATACTCCGCTACAATACTTGACAATGTTATTTCACCCATCTGCTAATCACCCCCCCCCCCAACCTGTATTGAGCTACCACTTGCAAAGCTTTGCCTTATCCCCATCTCTTTTCCAGTCCCTGTCCAGCCCCCCACCCCACATCCCTTCTTCTCCAGAGGAGGCTGAGGATGACCTGCTGAAAGAAGAGTCAAGAGTTTTTAATCTATGTAGGTTATGACAACAGAACAATGAAATGAATAACCGTAATTTTAGGTAACCATTACAGTGCAAAACCGAAATCTGTAGTCCAACCAAAGACACAGTCCATAGAAGCTCATAGTTGCTGAAGTTCGTGTTGTGAAGTGTACGAGACCGTGATGGTTGCTGGGAAGAAGTTGTACTTGAACCTGGAGATCACAGTTTTCTTGTACCATCCTCCCGACGGTAGCAGCGAGACGTGGCCAGGCTGGTGTGGGTTTTAGGTAATATTGGCTGCCTTTTTGAGGCAGTGCATCCTGAACAACCCTTTGATGGTTGGAAGATCAGTACCAGTGATGGAACCGGCAGTGTCCACCATTCTCAAGGTGTACAAGATTATGAGACCTGCACTGATGGAGTAGATGTTAAGAAACTTTCCCTTCTGCAGAGGTATCAGAAATCAGACGGTAATGGTTTAAAGTAAGAGGTAGAAGGTTTAGTCTGGAGCTAATTTAAATCTGGAATGTACTGCACAGAGGGAATGGTTGAGACAGAGATCCTAACTTTTAAGAATGAAGATGTGGACTCTATTTGACAAGCATTGAACACCATGGGGCCAAGTGCTGGAAAATAGAATTGGTATAGGTAGAAGATGGTCGGCATAGAAACAGTAGGCTGAAGGGCCTGTTTGTCTGCTGTAGTACTGTATAAGATAGACACAAAATGCTGGAGTAACTCAGCGGGTCAGACAGCATTTCTGGAGAAAAGGAATAGGTGACGTTCCGGGTCGAGACCCTTCTTCAGTCTGAGGGTTAAGGGAGAGGCAAACTAGAGGTATGAAAAGGTTCAGAGAATGAATGAATCTTTGAAAAGGTACAGAGCACATAGTCACATATGTAATTATCTAGAATTTCGAAGGGATTGATATAGGAACTGCTTGGTAACATTTCTAAAGTATGTTTTAATTTGCACCATCTCCCTTTTCCTGAAGTTGTAGAATCTTACAATTCATTATTTTTGCTCAAATAATCCCCAACTGGTCATTCCTCGGTGACTTCACAAGTTGGACTGGCAGGCGCATCATTTTTGGAGACTATTTTTAATCATCTCCTACACATTGTGGTTCCTGCAGGAATATGGCTGCATAATTATAAGCTGACTGGTTTAGTTTTTTAAATTCCCATTGCTGTCCTGGCTCAAGTCTTCAAAATTCAGTAAAATCGTGACGGCATCAGTTAAATCAATGCCTGACAAGCCTTCACTAATCTATCAGGAGCACCTGGAAGGGTTTTGTCATTAAATACAAATTACCTTTGTTGGAGTAGCCTGGCGAAGTCTCAGACCACTCCATCAAAGCTAATTTTTATTTAATGACAAAACCCTTTCACGTCTAGTAAAGTCTCAATTACTTTAATCAGCTCCCCTCTAAACTCCCTATCTTTTTCCTGAAACCAATTCCCCCTGACATCTGCAGTATCTGGTACAACAAATCCTCTCAATCAGATTATTTCAACTTTCTTCTCCCCCCCTCCCCCCACCCCCCCCTTCAATTGGCATGAAGAAGGGTTCCGACCTAAAACATTACCTAGCCATGTTTTCCAGAGATGCTGCCTGATCCGCTGAGTTACTCCAGCACTTTGTGTCATTTTGTCCGTTAACCACCATCTGCAGTTCTTTTTCTCTCTATCTTAATTAAGGAATAGTACGCAGCTTGTAGAGCAGGCACCTCACAGCGCCAGAGACCCAGGTTTGATCCTGATCTACGGGTGTGGAGTTTGCAAGTTCTCCCTGTGACAGCATGGGTTTCCTCTGGGTGTCTGGTTTCCCTCGACATCCCAAAGATGTGTGAGTTTGTATGTTGGTTGGGGTCAGTAAAAATCGTGTAAAGAACGGGTGGGAAAGCAGTGAATAGGTGATTGATGGTCCGCATGTTCTCAGTTTCCATGCTGTAACGTTAAAAAAATTGATTGATATCAATCTTTAGTTTTTGAGATACAACGTGGAAACAGGCCCTTTGGCCCAACAGCCCGAGCTGACCAGCGACCACCTATACACTAGTTCGATCCTAAGCACTAGGGGCAATTTACAGGAGCCAATTAACCTACAAACCTGCACATCTTTGCAAAGTAGGAGGAAACCCACGCGGTCACTGGGAGAACATACGAACTCTTTACAGACAGTGCCCGTAGTCAGGATCAAATGAGGGTCCCTGGCGTTGTAAGGCAGCAACTCTACCACTACGCCACTATGCCGCCATCATTTTACAACAACCTGTTTTTTGTCGTGTGTGTGTGTGTGAATCACAGCCTTTTGCTGTTGTTCTCTCTATTTTTTCGCCTGGCTTTGCAATTGCTTAGTAATTCTGAATCCGCAGCTCCTTCATTGACAAAAACCCAATGACCTGAAGCATTGACTCAGTTCTTCGTGATCCACCTGACCCGATGCTTGTTCCTGCACTTTCTCCTTTTCGTTCCAAATTCCAGCATCTGTGGTTTTCATTCAGTTATTGCTCAACATCCGACCCTCTGCAACCAGAGAATAAAAAATAATCGACAGGATGTTTTCAGTTTCTGTACAATTAGTGACGGTCCATCAATAACAACATCCTTTGACTAGCAATGTTACAAAATTTTGAGATTTAAAAAATCAAGTCTGTAATTTATCCCATCAGATAAAGCATAAAAATAAGTTTAATTTGACACCTAATTCACTTTCATATCTCAAGTATTTAAAAAGTTATGGCCATTTTCATACTGGGAAATTAGCATCTTGTTCCCTATTGATTTTCTATGGACATAACAAAAAAGCTGTGATCGTGGACAGTCAAAAGCCCATAACTTTCTTAAAAATTAAGAGAACTGAATGAAATTTTCAGTTATCATAGATTGAAGCATTCTGAAACAAATATAAAATAATCTTACTTGGATGACCTGAAATTAAAGCATATAATTAGTTAGTTACCTAATTGTAGCTAATTTCAGACTTCAATGACTAGATCTAAACATCTATCCATTTCTTAATAAATGATTAACATTTTTAAATAGCCTAAATGTCACAAATAATTCACAATAAAACATGATTTTTAAATCTCATTTACATTAATTTATAGACCAAATGGAAGGAATTTAGTGCTCAATTGCTGTAAATAAATGCCCATTTAAATCAGCTTTCCAGTGGGTCCCTGTGGAACGCGCTGGTTTAGAACGTTCACATTGCGGTGGATTTGTGCCCCAAATGCCGAGAAAAATACTGCGGGATATAATGGGTCCAAAATGAGCTACTCGCAATATTAAACTTTGTATAAAGGGATCTTTAGAAGCCCTTTTTAATGTAAAAATATACAGCCCACCTTCAGATATTTGCTTTATGAGACCCTGCGGTTGCTGGTGTTCGCGGGTTTAGAGATTGATTTTTAAACTACTATAACTATTATACGAGGCCTTTAAAACTAATAATAGCTTTTGCGACGGGGTCTTCCAGCGATTTTTCGTTAATAATTAACTAGGCTGAACATCTTCGATTTGAACAGCCTAGAGAAAATCGCGTTTTAAACCCGCCCCCCTCTAAACGGCGCCAAAATCGCGCACACGGGCTGGGACAGATTTTCAGCGACTCTTCAGGTAGGCTTTGCAACATACCTACTTTGACGTTGACATGTGACATTAACTAAACTGGACAATTCTGTCAATATTCATCTGACACACAAGTGTAATTTCGGTGTATGCTTATTGAAGAGAATCTCAAGTCAACAGAGTTGCAACCGCCAATCTTCTTTCTTTCAGCATGGAAAATTATCACACATATCAAACAGCATCCCAAATTGCTACCTCTCAATAATGCACAATAAATAAATAAGCTTGTGCATTTTCAAGTTTCACATGGAAATGGTAAAAAATAAGAACTATTAGAGCTATACAGCACAGAAACAGGCCCTTTGGCCCAACTTTTAGTTTAATTTAGAGATACAGCACGGAAACAGGGCCTTTGGGCCAACGATTCCGCGCCGACCTGTGATCCCTGTACACTAACACTATCCTACACACTAGGGACAATTTACAATTTTTACCGAAGCCGATTAACCTACAAACCTGTACGTCTTTGGCGTGTGGGAGGAAACCGGAGCACCCAGAGTAAACCCACGAGGTCACAGGGCGAATGTACAAACTCCATACAGACAGAACCCGTGGTCAGGATTGGGAACCCAGGTCTGTGGTGCTGTGAGCCAGCAGCTCTACCAGCTGGGCCACTGTACCGCCCCAAGTGCTGGTAAATGGGAAAATCGATCGGTCCTTGATGTTCAATGGGCTGGAGGACCTGTTTTTGTGCTGTGTGACTCGAATTTCACTGTACCTTAATTGGTGAATGTGACAATTAAATTGAATCTTGAATCTTGAATCTTGAATCTGCATTAGAAGTGTCATTTACGGAAGCATCGAGGATAATTTGTGCTTTTGTGGCCTTGTCAATGAATGTGCATTGTTGTTGAATGGTTGAATTCCTACATTCAGAGGACTAAGTATTTGTTCTAGGTTTTCCTCCCCAACAGATAAAGATAAAAATTGTTCCCATCTGAAATGTATCTACTGCGGCAAATAAAGTTGTCTTAGTTCTGTGCTGCAGTGTGCTTTTCTGTTTAACGTTTACTCTGCATCTGAGCTATTCTCAACAGACCTGGGAAAATGAAGCAACATTTACACCAAGCAATCAAATCAAAAAATGCGATATTTGCAGGAAAATGTGTTTTGTTCCCTGAAGCCCCCGTGGTGCAGATTGAATTTCAGTTAATAACACACACTATGGACCCTCACAAGTGGTTTGTTATCAGAATATGTATTGATATTTCCAGCTGACCTTTACCTTCCAAATATCTACTAATTCCATAGTTAAAATTTGCAAGCATTTAGCACGAAGCAAAGAAATTCTGTGACTGACAGTAGATAGGGGCTGCAGGCGCAATGTGGACTGCTGATACGCAGTAGATTCAAAGAAAATAACATAAAGGAGGATATTCTCTGAGGAAGTATGGTTTACATGCTTTAAGACATTCAGAGCCTTGGAGAGTCTCTGACCTACTTATTGATGTTTTATTTCCTTTCTTGAACCAATCGCAGTCAGTCTACCGATTCTGTGCAGAGTGTGCATCTACTTGCTTTTTGTTTTAAAGATATTTTTATCTTTTGCCATTAACCTTTCTCTTTTCACAAGAGGAGTCATTGAAGTTCTGCCCCCCGATCTCCCGTCTCAGTGCAATCAGTGGAATGCTTCCCTTGAATGATGCAGGTACATATTGAGTCTACAACAGTGTCTCGATAAATCAAAATCAATTCTGTCCAATTGCACAATGGCGATGAAAAAAAATCAGCAACACACATATTCTGAAGATTTCAAATAAAACCAGAAAATGGCAGGACTACACTGGCAAATAAAACCCCGTGGTGTGGAAAATCTTTGCTCAAAAGGTTGTAAATAATCCTCTAAGTGCCATGTGGCAGAAGGAATGGTTTGCATCATATCACCCTGTTGTATCCTAGCATGGAGAAACTGCCCCTCGCGCTATCCTCCCCAAAAACATTGGTGTGTATGTTCATATAGAAAAAGGCGAAAGTATTTTGAGTATCAGTAAAAGGCCGATTATTTAATCCCCTCTTTAATAGTGCTGCTTCCCCCCTCACTGAAAGTGTAGAAGATATAGAAGGCATAGAGTTTAGAAGGGTGAGGGGACACTTCATTGAAGCATGCCAAATAGTGAAAGGTCTGAGTAGTGTGGATGTGGAGAGGATGTTTCCACTAGTGGGAGAGTCTAGGACCAGAGGGGACAGCAACAGAATAAAAGGATACACCTTTAGAAAGGAGATGAGGAGGAATTTCTTTAGTCAGAGGGTGGTGAATCTGTGGAACACATTGCCACAGACGGCTGTGGAGGTCGTCATTGGGTACTTTTAAGGTGGAGATTGACATTTTCTTGATTAGTATGGGTGTCAAAGGTTCCAGGGAGAAGGCAGGAGATGTTATGTTATCTTTTTACATTTCATGCTGCCTGAGCAATATTTTTGGTTCACGTTAGACTCTGTCCCATAGACTTTGTGACTGACTTCAAGACTATATAATCATTGTTCCCCTCTCTGACCTATGGATTTCATTCACTGACAAATATTATATTGTAGCCACACCTGGTGGTGGCCCTGGGTAATCGAACCCTCGTGATTGGCTGCAGATGCCACCTGGCCGGGTGCTTAGGGCATGTGCTGGACAACTATCCCCAGTCTTTACCGACATTTTCAATCTCTCACTGGCCCAGGGTGTTGTCCCCAGTTGCCTCAAGACATCAACCATCGTGCCAGTGCCCAAACAGTCAGCCACAGGGAGCCTCAACGATTTCCGCCCAGTGGCACTCACCCCTGTCATCGCAAAGTGCTTTGAGCGGCTGATCTTGGCTCACCTCAAAGCCAGCCTCCCCCACACACTGGACCCCCATCAGTTTGCCTACCGGGCCAACAGGTCTACAGAGGACGCCATATCGGCGGCCCTACACTCTGCCCTGACCCACCTGGACAACAACTCCTACATCAGGTTGCTGTTCATTGATTTCAGCTCCGCTTTTAACACTGTCATCCCCGCCAGCTTGATCACCAAACTCAGCGGGCTTGGCATCTCCACCCCCTCTGCAACTGGACACTGGATTTCCTCACCAACAGACCACAGTCTGTTAGGGTCAACAACCTCACCTCCACCACTATAACACTGAACACCGGCGTGCCACAGGGCTGTGTGCTCAGCCCTCTCCTCTACTCCCTCTTCACCCACGACTGCATCCCTAAGTACGGATCCAACGCCATCATTAAGTTTGCTGACGACACCACGGTGGTAGGACTGATTAGTGACAACGATGAGTCAGCCTACAGAGAGGAGGTCCAGCACCTGACAACCTGGTGTGCCAATAATAACCTCGTCCTCAACTCCAAGAAGACGAAGGAACTTATTGTCGACTTCAGGAAGGTCAGAGGGGGCAGACATACCCCCATCCATATAAACGGGACTGAGGTGGAGCGCGTCTCCAGCTACAAATTCCTCGGGGTACACATCTCGGAGGATTTGTCCTGGTCCCTCAACACCTCCAAGCTGATCAAAAAGGCACAGCAGCGCCTTTACTTCCTGAGGAGGCTCAAGAAAGCCCACTTGTCCCCCCAGATCCTGACCAACTTCTACCAGTGTACCATCGAGAGCATCCTGACCGCCTGCTTCACGGTATGGTACAGCAGCTGCACTGTTGCGGACAGGAAGGCACTACAACGGGTGGTGAAAACCGCGCAGCACATCATCGGTGCCCCGCTCCCTGCCATGGATGCCCTCCACCGAAAACGGTGTCTGAAACGGGCTGGGAAGATCATTAAAGACCCCTCCCACCCCAACCATGGACTGTTTGCCCTCCTCCCATCAGGGAGGCGGTACAGGAGCCTCAGGTCTCGTACCAGTAGGATGAGGAACAGCTTCTACAATCATACCGTCGCATTGCTGAACTCGGAGTCCCGCCGATAGATTCCTCCGGTCCCTCCGTCCCCATTGTTTAATTATTCTGTATTTTTTTATTATTCTGTATCCTCTTTTTTTTTTAAATTTCTATATTGCACTACTACGGACTGACGCAAAACTGCATTTCGTTGTACCCATACTCAGTATTTGTGCAATGACATTAAAGTTGAATTGAATTGAATTGAATTGAATTGAATGAGCGCGGGTGTTTGTTTTTGCGGGTTTTCTACTGCATTGATTCATTCTAGCACCACACGTATGGAATCAACATCGTGTATTTGGCTGTCTCTAGCGATTTGAGTAATTTAGTTGTTTTTGTTTTCAAAATAAAACAATTTTGCTTACTCACCATCTCGACTCGCCAAACTGGTGACCCCGACGCGTCCAACCGAATATTGGACGTACAACATGCAAGCTGCCGCCATCCCCAATGCCCAGCAAAATGCCGTTGACCTCAAGCTGCCCGTGTTCTGGGCCGAGAAACCGCAGGTCTGTTTCGCGTACGTCGAGGCACAGTTCCACCTGTGGAACATTGTCGTCGACAACACAAAATATTTCCATGTCGTCGGGGCTCTGACTCAGGAGACGGCCTCGCGGTTGCTGCCATTCTTGCAGGACCCACCGGCGCTCGCGAAGTACGAAGGCCTCAAAGCCCTCCTCCTACTTACATTCGGGCTCAGCCGCCGAGAACGCGCGGCCCGCCTCCTGCACGGTCAGGGCGGCCGCAACCATCCACCCTCATGAGCGAGATGCTTGCTTTAACAGATGGCCACCGCCCATGCCTCCTGTTCGAGCAAGCGTTCCTGGAACAGATGCCGGATGACATCCGCTTGCTGCTCACCGGGTCCGATTTCACCGAACCCATGCAGCTCGCTGAACGGGCCAACAAGCTTTGGCTCATGAAACAACAGGATGGCGGAGACATCAACCGGGTCGCCTCGACGGGACCGCAGAGATTCCCTTCCTACCGCTGCAGAGCCACAGCCACGCGCTGGAGACCGGGGTAAGCGCCAATGGTGATTTTACCATCTCCGCTGTGGAGCTGAGGCCCGCCAATGCCAACAACCCTGCTCGTTTTCGGGAAATGCCTCGGCCGATCGTCAGTAGAGGCGATCGCGATCGGCCCGAACAACCGCCTCTACATGCGCGACCGCCGCTCTGGGCTACGTTTTCTCGTCAACTCCGGGGCCATCGTGAGCATCCTTCCCCCGACTGGGCGGGACACCCATGCTAGTAAAAGGGCCTTTTCACGGGGCGAGTTGACGCAAGATGTCACCAGAGTGAAGAGGTCGTGGTCCAGCACGAGTCTCGCACGATATAACGGCAGTAGATAAAGAGTTCCCACGGTACTCGGCATTTATGTTATTCGTGCGAGTGACTTGGCCGTTTCCCGAGCTGTCGCGTTAAATCTTGAATGAACATCGTGAACTACACGTGACACAAATGATGTAACTTTTTTTTTCACACACTATATATATCCTCCCTTGGTTGAATCGGCTCAAATGTCTTCTGTATTATGGCAAGAAAGTAAATTGCAACGTAGCCATCAAAATGTTTGCAACTGGATTTTAAATGAATGGGAAACTTTTAAATGGAGGAAAATAGTTTTTATAAATTAATAACTTTTGTATGGCGATCATTTAAATGTCTAAACTATGGTTTATCCCAGGCGCTATTCATAAAGACGAAGCTTGCACATATGCATATAAAAATCTTACATGTGCACACATTTACCAGTCAACTTTTCAATTCGTGAATTCGTTTTACTTTTATAACGGGAGTGCCTTTATTAATCTATCCAGTAGTAACCACAGATGCTGTGATTCCAGTACTTGCTTTGATTTGTAATGCTTCAAACCTAACTTACTGGCCGAATTGCACTTTATGATCTTCCAAGGTGGTGAAAGGCGCCACGTAAATGCAAGTTCATTGGCAGTATATGGGCAGAGAGACCCATTGGCAGGAATGTGCAAGTTTACTCGGAGCTTGCATTAAAAACGTGGACGTGAATGCAAAAACGATGTGAAGGAAGGACATGACCTTTTACAGAGAGGGTGTTTACTGCTGCCTCGCAGATGATCCATCCCTGCACCGTGATCTGCTCCGATCAGACTAGGGGGGTAGGGAGGTGGCAATAGGGCCTCTGTCTCCAAATGGGACAGAGCAGCAAGAAAGTGCCTGACCTGCAGAGTCACAAGGAGGAAGAGCAGGGCGCAGCAGCACAAGCAGTGCAACCAGAGGCATCTCCTGCCGCTGCTGCCGCTGCTGCTGCTGCTGCTGTTGTTGTTGTTGTTGTTGTTGCCGCTACGCCGCTGCTGCTGCTGCCCCCGCGCCCACGGCTCCTCCATCTCGCTACAGTAACAAAGGGGGCATGGTCCCCCCCACCTCGCCCGCTCCCATTGGCCCGCCCGCTCCCTCCCCGACCCCTCCCTTTGTGACGTCGTCGCCGCCTGCCTGCGAATGGTCGCCTCCGCTGTCAATCAACCGTCCCCCCCCCTTCTCCCCACGTGACCCTTTCGGTGGACCACCCACCCTCTGAGCTCCTTCTGGCTTGCTAGATGGGTCCCTATTTGCTCAGCCGCTTGCACGCCAAGCCCACATCTGGCAAGCGTGCCAGGCATGCACAGGGGTCGGAAGAGCAAGACAGTTACTGCATTAATTGAGAATTCTAACCATATTTGTGCAAAGTCATGAAGTAATTGGGCACGGAAGCAAGCCCTTCGGCCCAACTTGCCCACGCCAACTAGGGTTGACAACTTTCTCACTCCTAAATAAGGGTCAAAGGGTCAAAATAAGGGACAAATTTGCCGACGGCAATTCGTTGACCGAGCCGGTGGGCCAGCTGAGGAGTTTTGGCCCGGGCACCGGAGAATATTCGGCACCCCATCCAACTCATGAACCGATGATCGGCCATGAGAAGGAGGGCTGGAGGTGTCGGCGGTAAGCGAAAGTCTAAAGGTCGAACAGCTGGCCAGGCTGCCGAACCTTGCTCACCCTCTCCCTGCTCCAAGGAGCCCACAGGCAGTGTTATCTGTGGCATCTCCTGTTGCCTCTCCACCTGTCTCTCTTGCTGCGTCTCCTCCTCATTCTCCTGCATGGCAAAAACATCTCTGACCCGCTTTACCCCCTTCCTTTGAGATTTTCTGGGAGCCATCTCTGCAAGTGTTCCTGTTAAAAAGATTATCCAACAATGACAATTAGGTGGGACGTCCTCGAAGGACACATGTTCCCATGTGTCCTTTTGAGACCACCTTTTTTAGTCACCCTCTGTCCCCTCTGTCCAGCTTCCGGGTTTACCGTTCGCAGGAGTTCCCACGCGCTATATCTCTAAAATCTGAAGTTATGTAATGTCTAAAGGAACTGCAGACGCTGGTTAATGCTGGTTAATATGCACAGAAGGACACAAAATGTTGGTGTAACTCAGCAGGTAAGTCAGATCTGGGAAGAAAAGCATAAAAAGCTGGAGTAAGTCAGCGGGTCAGGCATCATCTCTGGAGAAAAAGAATAGGTGACGATTCGAATCGGAGCCCTTCTTCAGACATCCTAATCGGAATTGAGTCTGAAGATGTGTCTCGTCCCGAAACATCAGCTTTTTTTCTCCAGAGATGCTGCTTGACTCGCTGAGTTACTCCAGCTTTTTGTGTCTGTCTTCGGTTTAAACCAGCATGTGCAGTTCACTCCTTACACGGGTCTCTGCACAACATTGATTGGTAGCGTTCCGGACCCCTGGACCCGAGGACTCCGACCTGTATCTCTCAAAGAAGTACATGTGAAAAATATCTCACGGACCATAAAAATGCGTAACCTTTCAGTAAAGTCCCTTTTAAAGTCCCTTTTAAAGATTATAGTTATTTTCTTGAATCTCATTAACATAACTCATGAATAAGTTGATGTCCATATGCGGATGTAAATCTTTATTTTTATTTATTTTTTAAATTCAATCCCACTGAAGATAATATGTAATCACCTTCTGTCCCCTCTGTCCAGCTTCCGGGTTCACCGTTCGCAGGAGTTCCCACGGTACCCGCAAGAGTTATTACGGATATCGCACGGATATCGCACTGGCCACTACGTTCATATAATGTTGCAATACTCAACCACAAGTGTACAAGTCACTCTTGGAGAAATTCAAATTTTCTTTAATTTTCTCCTGAGTGACCAAGTTACACGATGACCTGCCGTTAGCGCTACGGTGGTCCACGGTGGTCCACGAATGCCGCACTGTTATCGCACGAGGTTCCCACGATGTTGAACTCTGGTTAACTCTTGCGTCAAGTCGCCCCGTGTAAAGGTGCCATAAGCGAGGCCCTGTGCTCACGACCGTCAACAGTAGTACGATCCGAACCTATGGCACGCGGACCCTCTCCCTTTCCTTCGACTCCCGCCCGTATGAATGGACCTTCATCATCGCGGACGGCGCGCAACCGCTCCTAGGCACCGATTTCCTCCGGGCTTTCTCCCTCCTGGTCGATGTGCGGGGCGGGCGCATGATTCCATCAGCGGACCTCGGTCCTGCGGCCCCGCGGCCCCCGGCTCGACCCAGCCCGCACCTCAGGGCGATTGCCGAGGTTGAAGACCCCTATGCCTCCCTCCTCGCCGAGTTCCGTGAGCTCCTCACCCCCCTTTTCCGCACTGCGGTCTCCAAACACGGGGTCGTGCATCATATCCCCACCATGGAACCTCCTGTGCATGCCCGAGTGTGCCGACTTCCACCGGACTAGCTGCGCATCGCCCGGGAAGAGTTCCAGCTCATGGAAGACATGGGGATTGTGCGGCGTTCGGACAGCCCGTGGGCATCCCCACTACACATGGTCCCCAAAACATCCGGGGGGTGGAGACCATGTGGGGACTATAGGGTGATTTCACGAAAGGTCACTGGAGCGTAAATCCCCACTCACGTGACCGAAATTTTTAACTGGGGGACAAGCGTCACTTCCGGTACATGTTAGTGGATGGGAAAACACGCACTTTCACACCCGTTAAAAACATCGAAAACGGCCAGGTTTTGAGCTGCAATTAAGTGAGCCAGTCGGGGTGACCGTGAGGAATAGCTACCTAAATTTACAGTCCAAAAAAAAGATAGAAACTAAGGTAAATACAAGAGCGAGCTGAAGGTGTAAATAAGGCGGAAGTGCTAGCGGACTTTTTTCTTGGAGATTTAAAGATCCAAAATATCGGGAATTATCGCGTTTGCTCGCTGCATTTCATCAAAAGTGGCATTATTGACTTTTTATCTTTATTCATTTGTTATATGAAAAGTATTAAAAGTTAGAAACCCGTCAGTAAAATTGCAAAATCGCCCATGGTTCTCAGGTGGGATTTAACATGCAAAATGAACACGCTTCTGAAGCTCCATTTACCATTTAAATAATCGTTAGCTTGCATCTCAGTAAAATTGATTTCCAAACGCATTCAGAGTTTACGATTATTTAAATGGTAAATGGAGCTTCAGAAGCGTTTTCATTTTGCATGTTAAAACCCACCCGAGAACCATGGGCGATTTTGCAATTTTACTGACGGGTTTCTAACTTTTAATACTTTTCATATAACAAATGAATAAAGATAACAAAGTCAATAATGTCACTTTTGATAAAATGCAGCGAGCAAACGCGATAATTCCCGATATTTTGGATCTTTAAATCTCCAAGAAAAAAGTCCGCTAGCACTTCCGCCTTATTTACACCTTCAGCTCGCTCTTGTATTTACCTTAGTTTCTATCTTTATTTTGGACTGTAAATTTAGGTAGCTGTTCCTCACGGTCACCCCGACTGGCTCACTTAATTGCAGCTCAAAACCTGGCCGTTTTCGATGTTTTTAACGGGTGTGAAAGTGCGTGTTTTCCCATCCACTAACATGTACCGGAAGTGACGCTTGTCCCCCAGTTAAAATTTTCGGTCACGTGAGTGGGGATTTACGCTCCAGTGACCTTTCGTGAAATCACCCTATAGGTGTCTGAACGCCATTACAACCGCGGACCACTACCCCGTGCCTCACATACAGGACTTTTCCCCTCATCTAGAGGGTGCTACCTTTTTTTCCAAAGTCGACCTGGTCCGCGGTTATAACCAAATACCCGTACACCCGGACAACATACCCGAGACCGCGACCATCACCCCGTTCGGGTTGTTCGAATGGCTTTGTATGCCTTTTGGGTTAAAAAAACGCCTTCCAAAGGCTCATGGACATGATCAATAGGGGTTTGCATTTCATCTACATTTACCTCGACGACATCCTGGTCGCGAGCTGCTCTCAGCAAAGCACCTCGAGCACCTGCCGACTCTGTTCCAGCGGATCCAGGAGCACGGCCTCATCATCAACCCCTCCAAATGCCAATTCGACCTCTGCTCCATTTCATTCCTGGGGCACAGCGTAACGTCCCCTTTACCCTCGAAGGTGGAGGCTATTCGGCAGTTTCCCCGGCCGCGCACGGTGAAAGGGTTGCAGGAATTTGTCGGCATGGTAAACATTTACCACTGTTTCGTGCAGGAGGTTTGTCAAAATCATGCGCCCCCTCTTCCAGTGCCTCGCGGGCAAGTCGCGGGGGCTCACATGGTCTGCTGAGGTGGACGCTGTGTTCGAGGGCGCCAAAGTGGCCCTGGCGAGTGCCACCATGTTGGTACAACCAGCATGGATCAGTTGGTCCAGTGTCAGTGTTGTATGAGTCTGTGACTGTATATATATAAGTGTGTGTGTGCATGTATGTATGTATGCATCCATGCATGTATGTATATGTGCATATATCTATGTGTTTTTGGATGTGAATGTGTGTACATATTCATGAAAAGGTAGGGGATAGCAAACCATGTACAGTCAGATGGGATTAGTTTATATTGGCATCATGCTTGGTGCAGACATGGTGTGCAGAAGAGCATGTTCCTGTGCTGTACTTTTCCATGTTTTACATCGCCTCATCCCACTCTGCATCTCCCTGGATGACATAATCAAAATTACTCTTCACCGTTCTTTCAGATAATTAGTGTTTGAATAAAAAATTAGGTAACATCATCTAACTTGACAAAAATATATTTTGCTATCAATTTTAGCTAAGATTCTGTATTTATATAAAATTGGAACAGTAATTACATGTGGTTTTGAATGCACTTGAGCCTTTTTAAATTTTGCAAAGACAAAACTAAATAAGTTAAATGTGTAGGAACAAACAGCAGATGCTGGTTTACACTGAAGATTGATCTAAATACTAGAGTAACTCAACGTGTCAGGCAGCATCTCTGGAGATAAGGAAATGGAGATGTTTCAGGTTGAGACCCTTCTTCAGACGTCAGACTAAATAAGTTAGATGCTTGCAATCAAATTCACTTCTGCACGTAAGGCCATTCTCTTGTCACCTCGGGAGAACTTTTACACCCTGCTCTGCTTAGGTAGGATGCAAATCTCAGAACATCTTCGCTTTGAGTGATACAGTGTGGAAACAGGCCCTTCGGCCCAACTTGCCCACACCAGCCAACGTGTCCCAGCTACACCTAGATTATCTCAGCTGCTGAGTTTGAAATCATTAGAGGGCTCCATTCACTCCACAGATGCTGCCCGACCCACTGATTCTGAAGAAGGGTCCCAACCTGAAACGTCACCTATCCACGTTCTCCAGAGAAGCTGCCTGACCCGCTGAGTTACTCCAGCATTTTATGACTTCTTTTGCAGTTTGTTGTTTCGACATTTTACTGCTCCACTGCGAAATGTCCTAATGGTATGCCCACTTTGAAGAAGTTCTCCTCTTTGCAACAGTTCTGTGAGGCCCTCTCCCACTGCTCCCTCTCTGTGATTCCTGCTGCTCTCCCACCCATTATAAAGTGTCTTTTAAATGTTGTTATAGTACCTGCCTCAACAACTTCCATTGGCAGCTCGTTCCACATACCCATCACCATCTGAATGAAAACATTGCCCCTCGGGTTCCTATTAAATTTTTCCCCTCTCACCTTAAACCTCTTTTGATTCCCCTACTCTGGGTAAAAGACTGTACATTCATCCTATCTATTCCCCTCATGATCTTACACATCTCTATAAGACCACCCCACAGCATCCTACGCTCCAAGGAATAAAGTCCAAGGATACACATCAGAAAGAATTTATGTTATGGCGTTTCAGAGATTAATGACTAGAGGAGTAAATGTACCTTTAATTGAGTCTTTGTTAAATCTCAAAGTGTCTGTCACTGACCTTAATCTTCCTTAAAATGAACTTTTCTCAGTGAATTAGCACTGTTTTTTAGAGTGTTCCATGGTAACATCAAAGTTCCATGGATAGATGGTATTGAGCTCCAGAGGACTGCATTCCAATTATTTTCCTATTCTGCAGTACCTGAGGCACATTCACAATGACTGTGTTAAAGAGATCGATCAGATCAATGCAAGAGAAAATCTTAATCAGTTGGTATGGTTTGACTGGCAGCAATTTGATTTGAGGTTATCTGTAAACATGTTCTCTTTTTATTGTTGATAATGGTTTGAAATTGGCAGGCATTGTTTGGAGTAACATTGATCTTCTGATAAAAGTAAGTGCAGGAGTTATACAGACCTTTGCAATGTCACATTCATAGTCAGAGTCATACAGTGTGGAAATAGGCCCATCTTGCCCACGCCGACCACCATGTCCCATCTATACTAGTCCCACCTGCCCATGTTTAGCCCATATTGCTCTAAACCTATCCTATCCATGTACCTGTCTGTTTCATAAACTTTGTGATAGTACCTGCCTCAACTACGTGAAACAGATGGCATCATATCTGTCATTATGCAGTGTTTCTAGACTCTATGAGGAGTCTCCCAGAGACGCCCCGTGTTACTGGATTTTATACCAGATCAGACTTGGCGTAAAACTGAAGGCATATTTCAGTTGGATGGGTATCATCTAGTCCTTACTGCATGCAAACAAACCAACCAAAGAACAAACAAATGGATGTAGAGAGGATGTTTCCACTGGTGGGAGAATGTAGGAATAGAGATCATAGCCTCAGAATTAAAGAACGTTCTTTTAGGAGGGAGATGAGGAGAAATTTCTTTAGTCAGAGGGTGGTGAATCTGTGGATTTCTTTTGCCACAGAAGGCTGTAGATAGATAGATTTTTGATTAGTACAGGTGTCAGGTTATGGGGAGAAGGCAGGAGAATGGGGTTAGGAGGGAGAGATAGATCAGCCATGATTGAATGGCCAGGTAGACTTGATGGGCCGAATGACCTAATTCTGCTCCTATCACTCATGACCTTATAACCTTATGAATCAAGAATCAGGGGATATAGGTTTAGGTGATGGGGAGCAGATTTAATAGGAATCAGAGGGGTACCATTTTAGAGGAAGAATCTGTATCTTCCCCTTTGCTCTCTACCTATTGTACTTGAGTTTGACTAGATTGTATTTATATATGGTACATCTGATCTGCCTGGACAGCATGAAAAACAAAGCTTTTCGCTCTACCTCAGTACACGTGACTATAATAAACTTGATAACCTCATCTACTGTATCTGTTGGTCTCGGTGTGGACTCCTACATATTGGCGAGACCAAAAGCAGACTGGGCGATCAATTCGCTGAACACCTACGCTCAGTCCGCCTTGCCCTACTCAATCTCCCAGTTGCCAAACATTTTAACTCTCCCTCCCATTCCCACACTGACCTCCACTGTCAGAGTGAGGCCACACACAAATTGGAGGAACAGCACCTCATATTTTGCTTGGGCAGCTCACAACCCTGTGGTATGAATATTGATTTATTTAATTTCAAGTAACCCTTGCATTCCCTCTCTCTCCGTCTCCCCCCAAACCTAGACGTCCTGCTAGCTTCACTGTTCGTATCCCTTCATTCTCACCTCTTCCATAGACAACAATCAACCATTGTGGGCTCGGCCTTTCCTTGGTCATCGATGCCGGCTCTGATTTGTCCTGCACCTTTTCATACCTCTATTTTGCCTCTCCCCTGACTCTCAGTCTGAGGAAGCGTCTCAACCCGAAATGTGACTTATTCCTTTTTTCCAGAGATGCTGCCTCACCCGCTGAGTTACTCCTGCATTTTGTGTCCATCTTTGATAATAAATCAGTCTGAAGAGAGATCCCGACCCGAAACGTCACCTGTTCATGTCCTCCAGGGATGCGGCCTGACCTGCTAAGTCACTTTGTGTCCTTCATTTTATAAACCTGGTTTTAGTGCACTTGCAGTAACATATTAGAAAATGATGGATAACAGTGGAATGAATGATACTCTGAATAAAGCAGCATCATTGAAATCAGTAGTGGCTGATTTAAGCGCCGAGCCCTAATTACAGCACTGAATCTCGACTTAAGAGCAGTCAGTAATCGAGGGATGTTCTCAGTTTGGCAAAGGACAAAGCACAAAGTACATTCCACGAAATAAGTGGAATTTTAAAATCAATGCAGTTCAGTTTATTTTTTAAAAGCATGAGCGGTTATAGTGAAGGGTATAAAGAGTGTGAGAAATGAAAGTAAAGCTGCATTCTCTACGCTAGGCTAGGCTGTAAATTTGTTCACATTGCTGCAAAGAAAAGCATTTCACACCATATTCAGAGTACCCAGTATTGGTCCTGTGCACATTCTTTCTGCAAAACTCCTCTAAACGATATAAACAATAATGATACGTGTAAAATTCATCTGCAAAATTCACTGCACTTGTCTGATGAATGTCAGTTCTTGTTAACTCGCAGAAGAATCAGATTTTTACCAAATCTTTTTTTCTTGATATTGTTTTTTTAAAAGGCCATTATTTTAAAAGGCCAAAATTGCATTTTTAGTCTTATTGATTTGTATCTAAAATACAGCCCTGCACAGTGGCGCAGTGGAAGAGTTACTGCCTTATAGTGTCAGATACCCGGATTAGAAACATAGAAAGTAGGTGCAGAAGTAGGCCATTCGGCCCTTCGAGCCAGCACTGCCATTCAATATGATCATGCCTGATCATCCAAAATCAGTACCCCTTTCCTGCTTTCTCCCCATATCCCTTGATTCCGTTAACCCTACATCTAACTCTCTCTTGAAAACATCCAGGGAATTGGCCTCCACTGACGTCTGTGGCAGATTCACAATTCTCTGGGTGAAAAAGTTTTTACTTATCTCAGTCCTAAATGGCCTACCCTTTATTCTTAAACTGTGACCCCTGGTGCTAAACTCTCCCAACATCTGGAACATTTTTCCTGCATCTAGCCTGTCCAATCCCTTAAGAATTTTACATGTTTTTATAAGATCCCCCCTCATACTTCTAAATTCCCATGAATACAAGCCCAGTCGATCCATTCTTTCATCATATGCCAGCCCCGCCATCCCAGGAATTAACCTGGTGAACCTAAGGTGCACTCCTTTAATAGCAAGAATGTCCTTCCTCAAATTAGGAGATCAAAATTGCACATAATACAAATCCTCTCACTATGAAGGCCAACATGCCATTTGCTTTCTTCACAGCCTGCTGTACCTGAATGCTTAGTTTCAGTGACTAATGTCCAAGGACAACCAAGTCTCGTTGCCTCTCCCCTTTTCCTAATCTGACACCATTCAGATAATAATCTGCCTTCTTGTTCTTGCAACTAAAGTGGATAACCTCGCATTTATCCACATTATATGCATCTGCCACTCGCCCAACCTATTGCAAGTCACTCTTCAGCCTCATAGCATCCTCCTCGCAGTTTAGAGATACAGCTTTGTGGACTGGAAGGAGTAGGAGGGGGACCCACAGTCCCATTTATATCAATAGGTCGATGGTTGAAAGGGTCAACTTCAAATTCCTGGGCGTGCACATCTCTGAAGATCTTTCCTGGTCCGAGAACACTGATGCAATTATTAAGAAAGCACATCAGCGCCTCTACTTCCTGAGATGATTACGGAGAGTCGGTTTTTCAAGGAGGACTCTCTCTAACTTGTACAGGTGCACATTAGAGAGCATGCTGACCGGTTGCATCGTGGCTTGGTTCGGCAACTTGAGCACCCTGGAGAGTAAAAGACTCCAAAAAGTAGTAAACACTGCCCAGTCCATCATCGGCTCTGACCTCCCTACCATCGAGGGGATCTATTGCATTCGCTGCCTCAAAAAGGCTGGCAGTATCATCAAGGACCCTCACCATCCTGGACACACACTCATCTCCCTGCTACCTTCAGGTAGAAGGCACAGGAGCCTGAGGACTGCAACGACCAGGTTCAGTAATAGCTACTTCCCCACAGTCATCAGGCTATTAAACTTGGCTCGGACAAAACATTGTTTACATTGTAGAGGAGACATTCATGAAGCTGTGCTTGTTATCTTGCTTATGTTATTGGAACGAGAACATCAACAGTCTGCTAGCTTTGTTAATGTACTGAAAGCAAAGGTTAGTGCGTTTTGCTGGCTTTGCAATTTAATAGAAGAAGGTTAAAGCTTGTCTTAGTTTTAGCGGAATCCATTTTGTGAGTTTAAATCATTATTGACTTCCACACATCCTTCGAAACTCAGTCTGAAGAAGGGTCCCGACCAAAAACGTCACCTATCCATGTTCTCCAGAGATGCTGCCTGACCTGCTGAGTTACTCCAGCACTTTGTGTCTCACTCAATATTAGATTTGGGTACCTTGTCTGCACAGATCTCTACCATCTATTGATGTCAAGGACCCCACTTCTCTGCAATTTGAGGCTTCGATAGTGTTAATCTGTAGTGTAGTCATATTCATATTTGCATTAAACTGATTACTCTTGCACACTACAGGAGTCTTTGTTCCCATTTCCAATTGAGCTGCAGCGACCCGTCATAATGGAAGTAATTTGTTTTTGCAAATGGAAATACACTTCACTTGACACATGTGTGACCTTAAATATCCCTTTACCGAGCAATTCATTAATATTTTCCACTCAAATAGGTAACTGGGCTCTGATCTGTCTCCAAGAACAAGAAAACTACAGAAGTGGACTTATTCATTCAGTGCACACAATTCAGCATCTTTAGGATGATAATTAGACTTCAGCTACTTTGAACCGGTACTGCTGATTGGCAGCGTAATCAGTGTGTGCTTATTGCTACACTTAAGACACTTAACTGTTATCAGTGCAGCGGGCAGAAGCTGTAAAAGTGAAGGGAGTAGGGTATCATTTTATGCAACTCATTCTGATAGCTGCTGTTCTAACTGGCAACCAGAGGATAACAGATGACCACGTTATCCAACAGACAGCTACAATCTGACCTTGCTCTAACCTCACACACATGTCAACACAATGCCTCATTACTCTCAGCTCGAAGTCTTGTCAGATGGCATGGTGGTGCGGTGGTAGGTCTCGCAGCGCCAGAGACCTAGTTTCCTTGCTGAATCTCCCTAAAACTCTAAAACCTACTACAGCCTTTTGTTTTAAAGATACGGCATGTAAACAGGTCCTTTGGCCCACCGAGTCCATGCCATCCATCGACAACCTGTCCACACTTGTTATACGTTATCCCACTTTCTCATCCATTTCCAATGCACTTGGGGCAATTTACAGAGGGCCAATTATCCTACAAACCCGCATGTCTTTGGAATGTGGGAAGGAACTGGGGAACCCAGAGGAAACCCACGTGGTCAATGGGAGAACTTTGAAACTCCACACAGCTCGCACCTGAGGTTAGGATCGAACCCAGGTCTCCTGTGCGGCAGCAGCTCTACCCGCTGCACTACTGTGCTGCCCTGAGAGGTTGCTCTTGCCTTTGTTGCTCTATTTAAAAAAGGAAGTAAACAGAAGGCGGGTAACTATAGACCGGTTAGTCTAACATCGGTGGTGGGTAAAATGTTGGAGACAGTTATTAAAGAATCACTAACGGGCCACTTGGATAAACATGACTTCATCAGACAGAACCAGCATGGTTTTGTGAAGGGGAAATCGTGTTTAACGAATCTGCTTGAATTCTTTGAGGAAGTAACAACCCGAGTGGATAAAGGGGAACCGGTGGATGTGGTATACTTGGACTTCCAAAAGGCTTTTGACAAGGTGCCACATAAGAGACTATTGCTAAAAATAAAAAATTGTGGGATTGGGGGTAATATATTAGCATGGGTAGAGGATTGGCTAACGAATAGGAAGCAGAGAGTGGGGATAAATGGTTCATACTCGGGATGGCAACCGGTAACTAGCGGGGTTCCGCAAGGGTCGGTGCTGGGACCCCAGTTGTTCACAATTTATATAAATGATTTGGAGGGGGGAACGAAGTGTAATATATCAAAATTTGCGGACGATACGAAAATGGGAGGGAAAGTAGGGGATGAGGAGGATAGGAAGAGTCTGCAAAAGGATATAGATAAGCTAGGTGAGTGGGCAACAACTTGGCAGATGAAATTTAATACTAATAAATGTGAAGTCATTCACTTTGGGGAAAAAAATGATAGGGCAAGTTATTTTCTAAATGAGGAGGAGCTGCGTTGTAATGCAACGCAAAGGGATCTAGGGGTATTAGTACATGAATCACTAAAAGTCAGTATGCAGGTGCAGCAAGCAATCAGGAAGGCCAATGGAGTTTTGGCCTTTATTGCTAGGGGGATTGAGTATAAAAACACGGAGGTCTTGCTGCAGCTGTACACAGTATTAGTGAGACCACATTTGGAATACTGTGTACAGTTCTGGGGTCCATACTTAAGAAAGGATGTACTAGCCCTGGAGGCAGTGCAGCGAAGGTTTACAAGATTAATTCCTGCAATGAGGGGATTGACATATGAGGAAAGGTTAAGTAAGCTGGGACTCTACTCTTTGGAGTTTAGAAGAATGAGAGGCGATCTCATTGAAACGTATAAGATCGTGAGGGGCCTTGATCGGGTGGATGCACCGAGGATGTTCCCAATGATCGGGGAGGCTAGAACTAGGGGACATAGTTGCAGAGTGAGGGGGGGCTCTTTTAAAACTGAGATGAGGAAGAACTTCTTCACCCAGAGGGTGGTTAGTTTGTGGAATTCACTGCCCCAGGGAGCAGTGGAAGCAGAAACGTTAAATATATTTAAGTCAAAAATAGATGGTTTTTTAGCTGCCAAGGGGATAAGGGGCTACGGGGAGAGGGCAGGGATATGGACCTAGGTATGGTTAGTATAGTAGACCTGAGTGATCTCCTGGACAAGTGTCGATCGCCTGGATTGGGGTCGGAGAGGAATTTCCCGGATTTTTTTCCCAAATTGGACCTGGGTTTTTATCCGGTTTTTTGCCTCCCCCAGGAGATCACGCGGTTCTTGGGGTGGAGAGGGGTGATAGCGGTATAAAGGGGAGGGTAGTGTCTTGTGTTCTGTGTCTTGTGTCTACTGTTTGTGGGTAAGTGTGTCTGTTTAGTGTTCAGCCATGAGTGAATGGCGGTGCGGGCTCGACGGACCTGGTGGTCTACTCTCGCACCTACTTTCTATGATTCTATGACCCTTCGCAATGTTTAAGAAATATTTGGACAGGCACATGAATAGGACAGGTAACAGTGAGACTAGTGTAGATGGGACATGTTGGTTGTTGTGGGCAAGTTGGGCCGAAGGGCCTGTTTGAACGTTGTATGACTATGACCAGCTGAACATTTCCAGCATTATCTGTTTTGATTGCATCTGAATCAAGTTAGAAGTATCATAGCATGTTAGATAGGAAAACTCTACTCAATGTAGCCAAATGAATTTTAAGTCTAGCCCTGATTCATGACTAAAGCCACTGAGATCCCTGCTTTTCACGGTATGTAATACTGTTGTTCTTCAATGGGAGATCACGAGCTGCCCAGTGGATGAGCTTTACTTGAGTGTTCAATCTTCAGACCTGATAGCTCATCATGGCATTTGCCCAATTCAAATCATTTCTGTTATCCCATTTTAAACTATCGTTCATTTTCCATGATTATCAGTGAAACAATCATCTCTCATCTCTTGCGGAACAACTCAAATAAAGGCACAAAGTGCTGGAGTAACTCAGTGGGTCAGGCAGCATCTCTGGAGAGCATGGACAGGCAATATTTCCGGTCGGGACTGTTCTTCAGACTGATTGTGGGGGGGGGTACGAAAAGTGGGAAGAGAGGTGGGGGCAGGACAAAGTGTGGCTGGTAATAGGTGAACACAGGCAGATGGTTGGAACAAAGGCTGGAGCTTGTGTGAGACAAAGAGAATGAAGAGTTGTGAATTGTGAAGCCAGAGAAAGGAATGTGGGGCGAAGATCCAACATAGGTGTGAGCCCAGGTGAGGCACAGGGGAGGGGGATGGGGGGGGGGGAATGACGGAAGGAACGTGGACTGTGGTGGAGCAAAGGGAGGGATCACCTAAAATTGTCGAATTCAATGGTCTTACTGTTGGGTTGTAAGCTCCCACACACACACACCCACACAGGCATACTGACAGATAGACAAATATGCATGCATGCATGCCCACACAAACATAATAATAATAATAATAATACATTTTATTTATGGGCGCCTTTCAAGAGTCTCAAGGACACCTTACAAAAATTTAGCAAGTAGAGGAAAAACATGTAAGGGGAATGAAATAAATAGTAGAGACATGACTAGTACACAAAGTAAAGACAGAATTCAATTCAAAACACAATATGAGGCAATTAATGCACAGATGAAAAGGGAGGGGGACATGGGGCTAAGGATAGACAGAGGTGAAGAGATGGGTCTTGAGGCGGGACTGGAAGATGGTGAGGGACACGGAATTGCGGATCAGTTGGGGGAGGGAGTTCCAGAGCCTGGGAGCTGCCCTGGAGAAGGCTCTGTCCCCAAATCTGCGGAGGTTGGACTTGTGGATGGAGAGGAGACCGGCTGATGTGGATCTGAGGGACCGTGAGGGTTGGTAGAGGGAGAGGAGGTCAGTGAGATATGGGGGGGCCAGATGGTGGAGGGCTTTGTAGGTGAGGATCAGGATTTTGTAGGTGATCCGGTGGGAGATGGGAAGCCAGTGAAGTTGTTTGAGGACTGGAGTGATGTGATGCCAGGATTTGGTGTGGGTGATGAGTCGGGCGGCTGCGTTCTGGACTAGTTGGAGTCGGTTGATGTAGGTGGAGCTGATGCCAAGGAGAAGTGAGTTGTAATAGTCCAGTCGGGAGGAGATGAAGGCATGGATGAGTCTTTCAGCAGTGGGAGGTGTGAGAGAGGGTCTGAGTTTGGCGATGTTGCGGAGATGAAAGAAGGAGGTTTTAATGACATGGCGGATGTGAGGCTCAAGGGAGAGGGTGGAATCAAAGATCACGCCAAGGTTGCGGGCCTGGGGAGATGGGGAGACAGTGGTGCCATCGATGGTGAGAGTGGGGTTATTGATTTTGCTGAGTGTGGCTTTGGAGCCTATGAGGAGGAATTCTGTCTTATCGCTGTTGAGTTTGAGGAAGTTATGTTGCATCCAGGTTTTTATAGCTGACAAACAGGAGTTGATATGGGAGAGAGGGGGGGGGGGGGGGGGGGGGGGGGGGTGGTTGTGGGGGGATTTGGTGCCGAGGTAGATCTGGGTGTCATCAGCGTAACAGTGGAAGTCCAGGTTGAAGTGGCGGAGTATCTGACCAAGGGGGAGGATGTAGATGATGAAGAGGAGGGGGCCGAGTACGGAGCCTTGTGGAACGCCTTGAGTGACTGTGGCTGTAGCAGAGGTGTGGTTGTGGAGAGAGATGAAGTGGGATCTGTTGCAAAGGTAGGAACGGAGCCAGCTGAGTGCAGAGCCTTCAATGCCGAGGTCTTTGAGTCTGGTGAGCAGGATGTTATGGTTCACTGTATCGAAGGCTGCGCTCAGGTCGAGGAGGATGAGGATGTTGAGGGAACCAGTGTCAGCAGAGGTGAGGAGGTCGTTGAGGACTTTGAGGAGAGCAGTTTCTGTGCTATGGAGGGGGCGAAAGCCAGACATACACACATCCATTTACACACACAAGCACACATAAATGCACTCGTACACACTCATGCACACACTATTGGAGTTTCTATGTAGAGTTTTGTTTAATTCTCAGGTCAATTGCCCACCCTATCATCCCAATTCGAGATACAGCACGGAAAAGGGCCTTCCGGCCCAACGGTTCCGCACCAGCCAGCGATCCTTGCACATTAACATTAACCTACACACACTAAGGGCAATTTTTTTACATTTACACTTACATTTACACCAAGCCAATTAATCTACAAACCCGCACGTCTTTGGAGTGTGGGATGAAACCGAAGATCTCGGAGAAAACCCACATGGTCACGGGGTGAAAGGTACAAACTCCATACAGACAGCACCAATAGTCGGGATCGAAGCTGGGTCTCCGGTGCAACTCTACCGCTGCGCCACTGTGCCACCACCTCTACACAGAGAGAGAGCAGCAGTGCATGGTGATGCCTGCCTTCATATGCGATGGAGACTTGAAGCTGTTAAGAGTGTGTTACAATTTATAGACAATAATCACTACTGATAAACAGGAGTTCACGTTCTGTTTCTAATGTGCATTTAGTAATCCCAACCACCAAAAGAGCCTTCGATCATTCTTAGCGTTACTGTAGAATCAGTCCACTGGCATCTGTCGCAGTGGGGGGGGGTTAGTATCACGCACATTTTGTGCATATGAATAAGAAAATGATAGATACCTGTAGAGCTGACATTCCACTGAAATCTAAATCTCAGTAATTTTTAGTGACCTGCATTAATACATGATCAAATAACCGGGCTTGCAATGTAATTAGTGCATGGGTAAATGTCAGCCTCCCGAGCTTCGGCAGAGCTGGAGGAAGAGGAGCTACAAACCCGTCTATTACTGTTACTGGGTTACCAGCAGATAATTACCACAGCTGGTAGACAAGCGGAAAAATTGCAGGGAGTCGTGGACGCAGCCCAGACCATCACGCAAACCCAACCACCCTTCCATTGTCTCCATCTACATCTTATTGCCTTGGCAAGACCACCAGCATAATCAAAGGCCCTGTCACACCCTGGTTACTCCCTCTTCTCTCCTCTCCCATCAGGCAAGAGGTACAGAAGCATGAAAATGCACACCTCCAGATTCTGGGACAGTTTCTTCCCAGCAGTTATCAGGCAACTGAACCATCTTATCACCAACAAGGGAACAGTCCTGACCTCCCATCTACCTCATTGGAGACCGTTGGACTATCTTTAATCAGACTTTACACAAATTTATCTCGCACTAAATGTTATTCCCTTTATCCTGTATCTGTACACTGTGGATGCCATGATAGTAATCACGTATAGTCTTTCCGCTGACTGGATAGCACGCAACAAAAAAGCTTTTCACTGTACCTCGGTACACGTGACCATAAACTAAACTAAACTACACTAAATTAAAGTAAACTAAACTGAACTAAGATAAATAAAATAACTAAATGAAACTAAACTAAGTGGGGTGATGTCAGAGCCTGGGTTCTGTCTCCCACAGTACACCGACAACCAGCCAGATGTACACACATGCATGAACAGGCGTAGTGGTGCTTAGCGTTTGAAGTAGGTTCACAAGAACATCAGAAATAGAAGCACCCTACACCCTGCCCTAAATTCTCCCCCTTCTCTTCTCTGTGTCCCAGCTGGACGTGCACCCATTTCACCCTCTCCCCGTCCCGTGGCCTCACATTTTGCATCTCTTCTGGTCATTGTAGGAGCTGGAGGACGAATTTCCATTGTATTTCGACACTGAAGTGGGGTTGTAGTTAGAGTTGTGTGGTGCCGTTCAGGAGCTTGATGGCTGATGAAAAGAAGCTGTTACTGAAACTGAAGGTCATGATTCTCGGACTCCCGAGATCCATTAATTCATTTAAACACATCAGTCTCCCTCCGGAATATTTTAGAGATAAACCGCAGAAACAGGCCCTTCGGCCCACACAGTCCGCGCCGACCAGCGATCATCCCGTACACTAGTTCTATCCTACACACTAGGGTAGTGGAGCCAGATACAGTAGAAACATTTAAGAGGCTTTTGAGGAGGCACATGGATAGGCTGGGAATGAAGAATATGGATCTCTTGCAGGCAGAAGGGATTAGTTTAACTTGGCACCATGATCAACACAGATATTAGAGTCATAGAGTTACATAGCACGGAAACGGGCCCTTTGGACCACAAGCCCTATTCACACTAGTCCCACCTGCCTGCGCTTGGCCCATATCCCTCTAAAGCTGTCCTATCCATGCACCAGGGCTGAAGGGCCTGGTCCTGTCCTGTACTGTTCTATGTTCAATGCAGCCTGATCATGTCAAAAGAAAACAAAAACCCTTCGCAGGATGGGAAATTGGAAGGCTAGGTAAGGTTTATTTGTTGACTCTTAAATTAGAGTAAACAAATAAAGATAATGGGTGAAGATGAGAAAAGAACAGATTACAAATTGGGAAAAGCAGGAAGAAATGATTGGTGGTCAAATGCACGATTTGGGAAAAGATTCGGAGGAAGAGATGTCAGGAACAAGCAAGAAAGATAAATCAACAATTGTGCAGGCAAACTAAAGAAAGGCGATTATGAAAACATCGAAGAGAACAAGTAACATTGGTATATTTACAGTAAAGCCATTTAATTATTACAACTATCTACATAGAATTAAACAATGTAATTATAAGGTGTATTTTAAAATAATGGGTTGTGTTATATGTAAACAGTTTAATTGAATTGTGTTCTATTCGAGGGTGAAATTATACTTTGAAAATAACGTGATGTGTGTTAATTGGTGGAAATGGAGAATGGTGTATTTTACTGGGAAATAGTGAACTAATACCTGGGTACATGTCAGAACAAAGATTGAATGTGATATATAGCTGACCTGAAGAAAATTGCATTTGGCTGAAATACAAAATTGAAACAATATTTATTTAATAGTCTACTGAAACAGAGGGTTACTGGAAACACTCTGGTAAATTGGCCCTGGACACGATATACTAATGATATCAGAGCTGAAACAAATTTGTTCCTGAGCACAGGCAATATGAGGTAGATTTGTACACACTGGAGTCAGTGCGAAACTCGACAAGAGTAAAGTTCACAGGTCGAGCTGTGTCGATGGTGACGGAGGAAGTCCTTCAGCAGCCTTGGGATTACCTGGATCGGGAGCCGCTTCAGAACATCGAGCGCCATTTGCCACCATTTTATAAATGGCGCCAAAGTATGGCGACTCGTGCATGTGTGAGCTATGCAGAAAGAATGACACCGTGCAGCTCGCACATGTGACAATAAACCACCATTGAACCATTGTTTAGAAACACCTCTGGACGCAAAGGAGGTCACGAGTTTGCAGCTCTTCTGCAAACATGCACTTAAACGTGAGGTTAATTGTTAGTTTTAATCCTGAGATTGATAGATTTTTCCTAATCCAAGGATTAAGAAACGCGGGGAAAAGGCAGGAGTCGTACCAGGGATCTGTCATGAATTCATTGATCAAGGAACTCGCAGGGGACGGCATGGTGGCGCAGCGGTAGAGTTGCTGCCTCACAGCACCAGAGATCTGGGTTCGTTCTTGACTCCGGGTGCTGTCTGTATGGAGTTTGTACGTTGTCCCCGTGACCTGCGTGGGTCTCCTGGACCTCCGGTTTCCTTCCACTCTCCAAAGACGTACAAGTTTGTTGATTAACTGGCTTGGTAAAATTGTAAATTGTCCCTAGTGTGTGTAGGATAGTGTTAGTGTGCAGGGATCACTGGTTGGCGCAGACCTGGGGGGCCAAAGGGCCTGTTTCCGCGCTGTATCTCTAAGGTAAACTAAACTAAACTAAACTGACTGGCGAATTTCAGAAATTTTACCTATTTTTATCATCTTCAGTGATTGACAGGTGATCTAATAAAGGTGTTTAACATGATGAAGGCATTCAGTTAGTTAAATACTGAAGAAACACTTTGTTCTGATGGGGGAAATCAAGAACCAAGAATTACAATCTTTGAGTTGGAGCTTTCAAAGTCATATCACAATCATTTTCAAAGACACTGAAGTGACACATCTGATTACTTGAGGATTATGAAAGAATACAACAGTGAAGGAAAAGTAACTGAATGGTATAAATTCACTGATAAGCTTGTTGCAAGTCATCCTACAGAAGCTTGAAAGAGCGCACCACCAGACTCAGGAACAGCTTCTCCCCCGCTGTTATCAGGCTTCTGAACAGACCTTCCATAAGCTAGGCTACTGTCCGATTTACCTCTACCGCGTTGCGGACATTGGACTTTGCCTATGGAACTGGTGCACTGCAATGCTGAGAACTATATTCTGCAATCTGTATCTTCCCCTTTACTCTACCTATTATATGAGAGTTACCTTGATTCTGTTTAGGTATATTATTAACTGGTCTGATGGGCTTGTCTCACTTAGGCGATTTTTCAGCAGATTGCCGGCGACTGTCAAGTTGCCGGCAGTCGCCTGAAAAACCGGGAATTGGAACGGCGACTGTCGGAGTGGAACACACACATACAAACACATCGCAAAGGCAGGGGCCAGGGCAAGCGGGGGAGCGCTGTCTGAAATTCACACGGTACAAAGCTAAGATGATACAGACACACACAGGAAGGTTGGCGCTGTAATTAAGACGGCTAGCACAGTGTACGGTAAGTCCTTTAAAAGAGGGGAGAAGGGGGGAGAAGGTGGGAGTGGGGAGGAGAAGGGGGGAGAAGGTGGGAGTGGGGGGGAGAAAGGGGGAGAAAACTTTTAAGAAGCCAGACAACTTTTAATAAGCTGTGAAGTTTGGTGGTCATTTAACATTATTGGTCGGTTATCCTTGAGACTGCTTTCCCCCAATGAGCCAATGAAAATGACCAGTCAGCAAAGGCGATTAACTAAAACTACCTACGACTACCTCGACTATCCATAACTACATGGCGACCCCTCATGTTGAAAAATCTGCAGGGACCATACTGAGGCCGCGACTAGTTCCCAGAATGCGGGAACTCCTCGCGACCATGAAGGTGGCTCACCAGAGACCACCAGCGAACATGTGGCGACCATGTGGCGAGCGCAGAGTTTCCTGCACTCGCCTAAAAAGTCGCCTAAGTGCGACAGGCCCATGATGGGATAACATACAAAATAAGGCTTTTCCCTGTACCTCGGTACACATTTCAATAATAAACCTAAGCCTAAAACTGTGCAAACTAAACTTGATTTTTGTGCTGAATGTTTCATTTTAGCATATAATAACTTTTTGCAGAGTAAATAGGTTTGAGGATAAGGTGCCACAGTAGCGCAGCTGCCAGAGACCCAGGTTCGATCATGACCATGGGTGATGTCTGTGTGGAGTTTGCACGTTTTCCCTGTGACCAATTGGGTTTCCTCTGGGTGCTCCGGTTTCCTCCCACATCCGAAAGACGTGCGGGTTTGTAGGTGAATTGGCTTCTGTAAATTGCACCTAGTGTGTAGGGAGTGGATGAGAAAGTGGGATTACATAGAACTGGTGTGAATGGGAGATCAGTGGTTGGCGTGGAGTCGGTGGGCCAGAGGGCATGTTTCCGCGCTGGATCACCGAATAAAGTTTGGTCCCAGGAGTAACAGAGAAAGCAGGAGATACTACCGGCCCAAGACTGATAGGAGCACTGAAGTGATCTGAAGTTAGCCACGCAAGTTTAAACGTGAACCAGAGGAACATTGATGTACTAAACAGGAACTAAAGAGCAATGACTACCCCATTATTTAACAAGATTACTGCCTGATTAACAGCACAGTGGCATTTAAGTCACTGATAATTATTGTACTTTCAAATCACATTAGTAATAAAATGTCTTCTTGTCAAGGGCAAGAAATGGAAATGGAAGGAGCTCAAGCATTGGGACCCGGCCCCTACCAGCTGCCGACACTTGTGAGGTAGACCAGCCATCTTCAGAGTGTCACACATCTTTTTTATAGGAAGCTTCCTACAAGGGACCAGCACGTAGATAGTTCCCAACCCAGGCGACTCTTTGTGTGCAAGTCATAGAGGTGGATCTGCAATCGTTCCACTCTATTACATCTCTACTCCGACAGCAACATTTCTTACATTCTGTACGGTGTGAATGGCTCGATTGTAATCATGCATTGTCTTTCTGCTGATAGACACACAATGCTGGAGTAACTCAGTGGGACAGGCAGCATCTCTGGGGAGAAGGAACGGGTGATGTTTCGGGTCACTAGACTGGATAGCATGAAACAAAAGCTTTTCACACGGTACACATGACGATAAACTAAACTAAACTGAACTAAACTGAACGTAAATTAGACTAAACTAAATTAAACTAAAGTAAACTATACTACTATTGACGATGTGACCATAACAGAATTGATTCATTGCTTGACTTGATTGAAAGATACAGCATGGTAACGGTTCCGTTTTGGTTTAGTTTATTAATGTCACGTGTACTGAGGTACAGTGAAAAGCTTTTCTGTTGCGTGCTATCCTGTCAGCAGAAAGACTATACATGATTACTATCAAGCCGCCCACAGTATACAGATACAGGATAAAGGGAATAACGTTTACTGCAAGATAAAGTCCAGTAAAGTCTGATTAAAGATAGTCTGAGGGTCTCCAATGAGGTAGATGGGAGGTCAGGATGGCTCTCTAGATGGTGATAGGATGGGTCAGTTGCCTGATAACAACTGGAAAGAAACTGTCCCGGATTCGGCTCTTCCGCCCACCAAGTCCATGTGGACCATCGATCACCCGTTCACACTAATTCTATGTTATCCCACTTTCTCATCCATTGTTTACACACTAGGGGCAATTTCCAGAGGCCAATTAACTTACAAACCTGCATGTCTTTGGGATGTGGGATATTTTACAATATACATTAATTATTTAGATGAAGGGATTAAGAGTAACATAAGCAGATTTGCAGATCTAAGGTGGGTGGCAGTGTGAACTGTGAGGAGGATGCTATGAGGATGACTTGAATGAAGAGATCCTGCACCTTCTGTATTATTCCCAGAAATACCTGCCATTGTTGTTCCACTGTCATCCCTGCTAGGGTATCTTTCCAGTCAACTTTGGCCAGCTCCTCCCTCATGGTTCCATAGTCCCCTTTGTTCAACTGTAACACTGACACCTCCGATTTACCCTTCTCCCTCTCAAATTGTAGATTAAAAAAATTTACCATATTATGGTCACTACCTCCGAATGGCTCCTTAACCTCATGTTCCCTTATCAAATCCAGTTCATTACGCAACACTAAATCCAGATTTGCCTTCTCCCTGGTAGGCTCCAATACAAGCTCCTCTAAGAATCTGTCATGGAGGCACTCCTCAAACTTCCTTTCTTGGGGTCCAGCACCAACCTGATTTTCCCAGTCTACCTGCATGTTGCAATCTCCCATAACAACCGTAGCATTACCTTTACAACATGCCAATTTTAACTCCTGATTCAACTTGCACCCTATATCCAGGCTACTGTTTGGGGGCTTGTAGATAAGTCCAATTAGGGTATTTTTACCCTTACAATTCCTTAGTTCCTTAGAGTCCATACTGACTCCACATCCCCTATTTCAATGTCACCCCTTGCAAGGGACTGAATATAATTCCTCACCAACAGAGCTACCCCACCCCCTCTGCCCATCTGTCTGTCTTTTCGATACGAGGTATACCCTTGAATATTCAATTCCCAGCCCTGGCCCTCTTGCAGCCATGTCTCTGTAATTCCCACAACATCATACTTGCCAATTTCTAACTGCCTCAAGCTTGTCCACTTATTTCTTATACTTCGCGCATTCATATACAACACTTTGACTTTTGCATTTACCTCCCCTCTCACATTCCTTGCAATTGGCCCTGACCTTACTCTCTTATCCCTTCTCGAACTTTCCTTGCCCTTAAATCGGGAATCTTTTGTGACTTTTCCTGTAGTCACTTCCCATTCAACTCCATCTTTATACTCCCAATTTGTCAATATCTCCCCCCACTATTTAGTTTAAACCCACATGTGTAGCCCTAGCAAACCTGCCTGCCAGAACGTCGGTCCCCCTCCAGTTAAGGTGTAACCCGCCCCTTTTGTACAGGCCATCCCTAACCCAGAAGAGACCCCAAAAATGTTGAATTCATAACTTCATAAATGATAGGAGCAGAATTAGGCCATTCAGCCCATCGTCTACTCCGCCATTCAATTATGGCTGATCCATCTTTCCCTCTCAACCCCATTTTCCTGCCTTCCCCACATAACCTTTGACACCCGAACTAATCAAGGATCTATCAATCTCCGCCTTAAAAATATCCATTGCCTTGGCCTGCACAGCGATGTGTGGCAATTGATTCCACAGATTCACCATCTTCTGAATAAAGAAATTCCTCCTCATCTCTAGCATGCTCATGGGGCGGCCCATTGGCACGGCAGTAAAGTTGCTGCCTTATAGGGCCAGAGACCTAGGTTCGATCTGGACTGCGGGTGCTGTCTGCATGGAGCTTGCACGTTCTCCCTGTGACATGCGTGGGTTTCACCGGGTGCTCCTGTTTCCTCCCATACTCCAAGGATGTGCAGGTGAATTGGCTTCGGTAAAAAATGGTCTGCGAGGATTGTTGGTTGGCGTGGACCTGGTGGGCCGAAGGGCCTGTTTTCGCATTGTTTCTCTAAACTAAACTAAGCTAAACTCCTTTCTAGAGGTACCTCCTTTTATGCAACAGTGCCGCCATGCTATCAGCGTTTCCTTGTGTGGTTTGCAACTAGATATCTAGTATATCGCACAGTTGGCACCTCGGATCAGTTGCCAATTATTTATGACATTTAAATCATATAAAAATGCATGTAAATGCCACATGAAACACCAAAAATGTATCAGTCTGTTGTCAGATACTTCATTTCAATGCATAATCTGAGAGACTGAGGTACCCTGTGACAGGGAACTCGGTATTCTCTTTGAAGTGCACTTTATTAGAGAGGCTGGAGCCTTTCTGTTGTAAAATATCAAACCAGTACAAGTAACAAAGAAAGAATCACTCACACAATGAGGTGGGCGGTGATTAGTTCTATTTCATAGAGCATGGGATAGTACAGGATAGGAACAGGCTCTCCGGCCCACAATGTCCGTGATGAACATGTTGTCAGGTTGAACTAATCTCCTCTGCCTGTACGTGACCCACATCCCTCCCATACACATGTCTATCTAAAAGCCTCTTAAACACCAGATCATATCTGCCTCCACCACCACCCCTGGAAGCATGTTCCAGGCACTCATCACCCTCTTGCCCCGCATATCACCTTTACCCCTCTCACAAAGCAGTCTTTGAGATTTCCACCCTGAGAAAACAGGTTCCTTTTTCAGGAGTCCCTTTTAAAGACAATGAGTATTATACTGTTCCTTTAATATAGAAAATATCCCGACCTCCAGCTGACAGAGTCATGGAGTCATGGAGTCATACAGGCCCATCACACAAGGCACTGCTTATAAGATGCCTTCATTTGACGGTTTGATCCATATCACGCTAACCCCTTCCTATTAATATTCCTGTCCAAATGTATTTTATATTATTGTAGTACCTGTCCTAATTACTTCTTCTGACACCACCCTCTTTATGAAAAAGTTGCTCCTCAGGTTCCTATTGAATCTTTCCATTCACCTCATCTATTCCCCTCATGCACCTGTATAAAATCACACTTCATCCTCCTGCGCTCCAAGGAATAGAGTCCTAGCCTGCCCAACCTCTCCCTGTACCTCAGGCCCTCAAGTCCTGGTAACATAAACGTGATAGTTTATAAAATAATGAGAGCATAGATGGGGTAGATAGTCAGAACCTTTCTCCCGGGATAGAAATGTCAAAGACTAAAGGGCTTTAAGGTGAGAAGGAAAGATTTAATGGAGATGTGCGAGTCATGTTTTTTAGTGACATTTAAAATACTTTCAGATAGGGAGGTGGGTATAGGGAACGAACTGCCAGACGTATTAGAGGCAGGTAAAATGACAACATTTAAAAGACTCTTGGACAGGTATGTGGATAGGAAAGGTTGAACGGGACATGGGTCAAGCGCGGGCAAATGGGGCTAGCTTAAATAGCGTATCTTGTTCTGCATGGATGAGTTAGACTAAAGGATTGTACGTACTGTACAATATGAATATAACGTAGAATATAGAACAGTAGATGTGTAGAAAGGAACTGCAGATTCTGGTTTACTGAAGATAGACACGAATTGTTGGAGTAACTCCATGGGTCAGGCAGCTTCTCTGGTGAGGAGCAGGTGACGTTTTGCGTCAAAACCTTTCTTCAATCTCAAGATGGGTTCCGACCCGAAACGTCACCTAATCCTTTCCTCCAGAGATGCTGCCTGACCCACTGGGCTGCTCCAGCATTTTGTATCTATAGAGTAGTAGATCACAGGAACAGGCCATTAGGCCCACAATGAGGGGACTGATTTTGTATGATCAGCTATGATCATGTTGAATCGTGGTGCTGCACCTATTTTCTATGTTTTTATGTATCTATGTTTCAATGTGAATGCCAGAAAGGATGCCAGGTTACATTAATCTCCTCTGCTAATTGATAGAATCCACTGACAAAAAAAATGTGCCTGTCACCTACGCCAGAATGGAACTGGTAGAACTGATTTATTTGTTAAACATTATATTTCACATCTTCTGAAAGTTGCATGAGTCACAAAACATTCATACACGGAACCAAAGCAAAATGTAATATCTGCTTAGTTTATGAAACATAATCAATTGGAGTCCTCTTTGGCCTCTGCTCCTGGCATCTCATCATCAGAGCAAGTTCAGCGCAGGCACCAGCACTCCATGTTTAACCGAGATTCTAAAATCATGTTATAACTGCGTGCGAGAAGAAACTTAGATTATAGATTTTAGATTTCTTTCTAGATTTAAGAGATGTAGTGCGGAAACAGGTCACTCGGTCCACTGAGTCCGCGCCGACCAGCGATCCCCGTATAATAGCACTATCCCATGCACTAGGGACAATTTACAATAGAGTCCTGGGTTCGATCCTGACTACGGGGCGCTGTCTGTACAGAGTTTGTACGTTTTCCTCCGTGACTGCGTGCGTTTCCCCAGGTACTCCGGTTTCCTCCAAAGACGTACAAGGTTGGTAGGTTAATTGGCTTCGGTAAGGATTGCAAATTGTCCGTGGTGTGTCAGATAGTGTTAGTGTAGGAGGATAGCTGGTCGGCACGGACTCGATGAGCCGAAGGGCCTGTTTCCGTTCTGCATCTCTAAGCTAAACTAAACAAAACTAAAAACTAAACGAAACTACATTTCTTTCCCCCTCGCTCCATAGATGCTGCTGCACCCGCTGAGTTTCTCCAGCATTTTTGTGTACCTTCGATTTTCCAGCATCTGCAGTTCCTTCTTGAATACATTTCTTTTCCGTTCTCCCATCCTGCTGCATAAATTTTGTGAAAGCCCAACAAAGCCCAACAAAGACATTTCATTCACAGTCAGAGATGATCTGCCAAATATAGAACTGCCAAAGGGCAGCTTGGGATGAAGATGGAGCCGGATGTGGGCTTTTGAAGAGCATAGTAGTGAATAAATCCCCAGGGCCTGATTGTATCTATGACAGGATGTTGAGAGAGGCAAGAAAGGAGATTTGGAGACAAAGATCTTTGCGTCTTCTCTGGCCACTAAAGACTAGAGAGTAGTGCACTGAGACTATCAGATAGGCACGTGGATATGCAGGGAATGGAAGGAAATGGATCACAGAAAGGATCTGTTTAATTTTCTCTCATGTTCAGCACAGACATGTCAGGGCTGAAGGGCCTGTTCCTGTGCTTCACTGTTCTATGTTGAGGAACATATGCACTTTAGTCCAGTGCAATAATATAGAAGGTTAAGGGGGGACATTGAAAACTACCGAATAGTGAAAGGCATGTATAGAGTGGATGTGGAGAGGATGCTTCCATTAGTGTGAGAGTCTAGGATAAGAGGGCACACCCTCAGAATAAAAGGACACACCTTTAGAAAGGAGATGAGGAGGAATTGCTTTAGTCAGAGGGTGGTGAATCTGTGGAATTCATTGTCACAGTTGTAGAGACCAAGTCAATGAATATATTTAAGGCGGAGATTGGTAGATTCTTGGTTAGTATGGGTGTGGGATGTTAGGGGAGAAACGACAGGAGAATGAGGTTGATAGGAAAAGATAGACAGCTATGCTTGAATGGCGGAGTAGACTCGATGGGCCAAATGGCCTAATTTTCCTCCTATAACTTATGAATGAAAGTTAATGAAATACTAATTTCAACAAAACTGTGCTATCTTACTCCTCAAACCTTTTACCCTGAGTGGATCAATGTTTTGGAGAAACAGCTTATACATTTGTCTCAAAACCATGAAAAAAGACCAGCTTGGGCAAGAAAATCAGCTGAAAATGACTGGAGTTTCCTATTGTGTATTAACTACATTTTGGTAACAAAATCCTATTGAAAACTTGCTCATTAATAGTATTAATCGGAAATGATTTCAAATACAAAAACAACATTCTATTTGAGTTTGAATATCGTGGATTGTATTTGGAATAACATTTGTAGTCATATCACATCTTCTTCATAGATCATGTTTCATCTGATGCTCAATGATTTCTCTGCTACTCATGGTAGGTTTGTGCTTTTTCCAATCTCCCATGGTAACACAGTGAACTCTCTGACGATTTCAATTCTATTTACACTTCAGCTTAATATTATCCTGTTTAGTTCAAGTTGTTTTTGTAAACACATAGCCGGAATTACTCTGCCTCCTCCCTGACTAAACAGATACGCGCCAGGAGTGTCCGGGAAAGCGGGCCCAGCTCGCCGGTGTAGACCGAGGATGGTGGTCTCACCCATGGGCCCGACTTGCCCACTGTGGACTCTGAACTCAGCCCTGAGCCACCGGTGACAACGGGAACCATGCTGCTGAGGGGGGAGAGGGTCCAAAAGCCAGGTGGATGTCAAGAGAGAGGTGGACAGCCGAGAACGATGGGGGAATCCGTGGAGAGGTGCTGCTGGGAACGACCGGAACTAAGGGGGGAGCTGGCGGGGTTGGGGGGTGGGGGGGTGGTCTACAGTAGATAGAACAGTTCAGTTTTTTGTAACTTTGTCAACGCAGACACTGTCTAGGTAGTATGCGAAACAAAGCAGTTCACTATACCTATGTACATGTGCCAATAAAATATCATTCATTTATTCATTCATTCATTCATTTATACATTCATCATTACAAATTGCACGATTCGCAGGGACAATCAATCAATTCCTTCAATTGAGCAAAATGTATTAAATTCCTTTCATTGATCAACCAGCAGATGTGTTCCCTCCAATCTCCAGCAGTGCATTAGAATGGATCGGATCTTCTAATTGTTTCCATGCACTTTTTAAACCAGCCATAGGATTTGGTACCGTCATCATGTTCGTCCTGCACATGCACCTCCTCTAACCTCATCCACTGAAGCACCTCCTCTAACCTCATCTACTGCATCCAGTGTACCCAATGTGGTCTCCTGTACATCGGTGAGATCAAGCGTAGACTCTGCAAACCATTTTGCCGAACACTCACACTCGGTCCGCCAAGGCCTACTGGGTCTCCCGGGTTGCTAACCATTTTGACTCCTCTTCCCATTCCCACACTGGCCTTTCTGTCCGCTGCCAGAGTGAAGCCACACGCAAACTGGAGGAACAGTTACCTGGTATTCCACTTGGGTAGCTTACAACACAAAGGTTTGAACATTGAATTCTCCAATTTCAGGTAATTGACACCATCCCACCTCCCCATTCTTCTTCCACCTCCCCTTCTTGCCCATTCCCCCATCATTCCCATTCCTCTGGGCCCCACCTGGACACGCTCCTATTTCTCCCCTTCCACCGACATTCCTTCCTCTATCTTTGCAAGTTCGCACTGTGCAACATAGAAGCATGTTCATGCCAACCAAGTTGGTGTACTGGGCCAGTCCCATTTGCTTACCTTTATTCCATACCCTGTTTAACCCTTCCTGACCATATATCTATCCAATATCATTTAAAAATCATAATTGAATCAGCTTCTATAGGTTCCTCTGGCAGCTCCAGATATAGACTACGCTCTGTGGAAAAAGTTGCCCCTCTTAAATCTCTCTCACCTTAAGCCTATGTGCTCCAGTTTTAGAATCCACTACACTTGCAGATACTATTGCAATGTTTAAACTGGTACAGGATAGGGTAGGTTTAGAGAGAGATGGGCCAAACACAGGCAGGTGGGACGAGTGTAAATGGGACATGTTGGTCAGTGTGGGCAAGTTGGGCCCAAGGGGCCTGTTTCTACATTCAATGACTCTAACTCTACCCTTGGAAAAAGACTGTGAGTATTCACTTCATCCATGTCCCTCATGATCTTGTACACCTCAGTAAGGGCATCCCTCTTAAACCTCTGACCCCACCCTCCGATATTGAGCTGTGCGTTTATACACCTTTCAGGTGATCTTAGGTATTGTGTTTAAGAAGGAACTGCAGATGCTGGAAAATCGAAGGTACACAAAAATGCTGGAGAAACTCAGCGGGTGCAGCAGCATCTATGGAGCGAAGGAAATAGGCAACGTTTCCGGCCGAAACCCTTCTTCAGATCTTAGGTATTGATCTTGACATGCAATGCTCCTTGATTTAGGTAGGTGGCAGAATAACACTGAACTAAGCTATGCATTCTTTGCAAAATAAATTTACCAAACAGTAAGAAAGATTGATTGTTGAAACAAAACATTCTTGCACTATCGTTGTTAAAATTTCCCTGCAGTGTATACATCACCTCATAAATCCTTTACGTTTACTAGGCACAATGCTATCACAATTAGTGGTGTAGCTGGTTTAGGTTTATTATTGTCACGGTGAGATACAGTGTAAAACTTTGCCTTGCATGCCAGCCAAACAGATCAGATATACCATACATAGATATAATTAGTTCAAAACACCGTACAATAGATAAAGGGGAAAATACCATGCAGAACATAGTACTCATCATTGTAGCACACCAGTTCCATAGACAAAGTCCGATGTCTGCAGTGGGGTGGAGGTGAATGGACAATACCCTAGCTTAAACCTCTACAAGAGAACACCAAAATCTTGTGAAAATCTCAGAAAATAATAACCTCCTCGCACATTCCCCTGCAAGTATCTCTGTCACTCCTTTAAAATATGCCCCTTCTTTGAACAAGCTCTTAAACATCGCATCTGAATCAGTTTCCATCTGATTACACTCCTTGAGGATGTTCATCTACGTGTTCAATTAATAAAACAATGAGATTGGGGACATTTCTATTCAACTTGTCACAGGGATTTGGGGGGGGGGGGGGGGGGGGGGGGGGTTTAGAAATAGTCAGTGAGGCAAATGACAATAGTGCTACCTTCCCAATATTTAACCGAAGGAAATAATGGGTTATCGGGGCTGTATATTGTGACAGACAGCCTGCCACCTTGCATGTCATTTCAATATTACACTTGTCCCACCCCTCTGGATATTCCGGATTACTAAATTAAGGTTTTGTCAATTAATTACAAATCAGGCTAATTACAAATTAATAACTTTAGCCAACTCCGAAACATGAAACATAGAAACATAGAAAATAGGTGCAGGAGTAGGCCATTCAGCCCTTCGATCTTGCACCGCCATTCAATATGATCATGGCTGATCATCCAACTAAGTATCCTGTACCTGCCTTCTCTCCATACCCCCTGATCCCTTTAGCCACAAGGGCCACTCCTAACTCCCTCTTAAACCTAGCCAATGAACTGGCCTCAACTACCTTCTGTGGCAGAGAATTCCACAGATTCACCACTCTCTGCGTGAAAAATTATTTTCTCATCTCGGTCCTAAAAGACTTCCCTCTTATCGCTTAAACGCTGAGCATTGGGATCCAGACATCACGGCCAACTGGCCTCAGTTCTCCGCTCACATCTGGCAGTGCTCTCTGTCTGAACCCAGGGCCGGGGAGCGGTTTTGAAAGTGGGGGGGCTGAGCGATCATTGATCACTGGCCTTGGGGGTACCCAGCGAGGGAGTGGAGTGACTAAGTGGGGGGAGGGTGTGGGAGGGGGGTGCTTTTTGAAATTCATGTTTTAGTGTATTGTAGAAGTATGATTTCAATGTTTTTTGTTTGAAGTATATTTAAGAGGTAACGTTTTAAGGGGTAACTTTTTCGACACTAAGGGTGGTGGGTGTATGAAACAAGCTGCCAGAGGAGGTAGTTGAGGCAGGGACTATCCCAACATTTCAGAAACAGTTAGACTGATACATGGATAGGACAGGTTTGGAGGGATATGGACCAAAAGCAGGTAGTGCAGCTGGGACATGTTGGCGGGTGTGGGCAAATTGGGCCGAAGGGCCTGTTTTCACACTGTATCACTCCATGACTACATTATACCACCACCATGCATGAATGCTTCAAAATTAAGTGGTTGAGTTTTATTGCCATATACTCAAGCATAAAAACATAGAAAATAGGTGCAGGATTAGGCCATTCAGCCCATTGAGCCAGCACTGCCATTCAATATGATCATGGCTGTCATCTAAAATCAGTAGCTCTTTCCTGGTTTTTCCCCATATCCTTTAATTTAGCTAGCCCCAAGAGCTAAATGTAAATGTCTTGAAAGCATCCAGTGAATTGGCCTCCACTGCCTTCTGTGTCAGAGAATTCCACAGATTCATAACTCTCTGCGTGAAGAAAGTGTGTCCTCATGTCAGTCCTAAATGGCCAACCCCTTATTCTTAAGCTGTGTGATCCCTGGTTCTGAACTCCCCCAACGTCGGGAACATTTTTCCTGCAGTTACAGTAAGTGAAAAATCTAGCAGGCAAGCAGGATGTTCTCCAACCACCCCCATTTGAAGGACACTATTTTCTACCGCTTCTACCCAGTGCTTGGTACCTACTTCCAGCAGCCACTGGTTGTCCTCCAGGAGGCACCAAGCCGCAGCCTGGTCCATGCCGGTCACCAAGGTGAATTCGGCACAGAGACTCTCATGACAGCAGCGCAACGATTCTGATGCCTCCGACGGCCCGGGATTCATACACTGAGGCTGCTCCGTGGCCGGAGCTGCAGCGAGCGACTCGCCAGCCCGGCAAACACTCGCCAGCCCCAGCTCCCAGTCCGCATCTGTCCCCGCCGCTGCTTCTGCTTCCATCCCTCCCTCCGCCCTGGCTCTCCAACACCCGCGGCCCAAGCAGTTGATATTAGTTTTGAAATTCTTGTTGATGACAGAATTTCTCACAACAGAGCGTGAGAAATTCTGTGATCAGCGTGAGAATTGGGCAAAATGCGTGAGTCTCATGCTCAATGCGTGAGAGTTGGCAGCTCTGCAGTGGTCACGCTGTGGGCATGCTGTGCTCATTGGTTAGAAAAAATCTTTTTGCACTTTTTCATTCTTTTCTTATAAATGTTGCTTCTTGTTTACTATAGAAATGTTTAAATTCTGTTAAACTTACATTGCTTGTTTCCATGTTGTTGTAAAGTGTGTGGACTGTAGCGAAGGGAATCGAAAGTGATCTGGTCCCAGATAACGCCATGCCTCGTTGAAAGTATGCTCCTGTCTATGCAGATGCTTTTGGTTCCGGGAAAATTTAGAGTAAATTAACATTGAATTCGATGAAAGGTTACTATATTCCTACTCATTTATATATATATTTAAAAAAAATTATTCTCGTTTCTATTTCAAATTTTGAAAGTACTGTATTACATTTTGGTCAAATTTTGGTCGATTTTGTTCACAAATTAACGCAATTGGTAGACCCATTTTAATGCATTTTAATTTAACCCATTATAATTTTTCATTGTAGTTTAATAATGTAGATGGGTTATGCATGCAACCTATAATGTAGTTACCTCATCACCACTAACCACGCCCCATCATATTAGTATAACTGTAGTATCCTCCCTTTGTTCCTCCCACTAGGTTCCAGTACGCCTGAAGGCTGGATGCAGTCAGTGCTGGGACGTGTGTGCCATGTGCTATATTAAACTCACAGTAAAGCTTACAGTGTGTCAGTAATCACTCCTTTACATGGCGTCAGAAGTTTAAAACTCGCGTTTCCCGTTTACCGGTTTTCATTTATTTTGTCCCTGTTAGAGCCCAGTGTTGGGTTTCCCTTGACATGGCATCCTCATGCCGAAAGCCATCTCCCCTTGTCTTCGACGCTGACATTGCGGAGCGATGGTCGACTTTTGTGATGGACTACACTCACTACGTCAATATTGCGCACCGGAACGACCCAGCCGCGGTCAAAGCATCACTCTTGCTCAACCTGGCCGGTCCCGACGCAATGAAGAGAGCTCAAGCCTTTGTCTACGAACCAGCGGTCCTGGATGACAACGACCAACCGGTCGAGCCAGCTGAATCGGCCGACGACCTGGTATGTCTTTTGCGCAAATTCGCGGAGATATGTGACCTGCCCTCCAACCGTATACTGGAGCGGGCCAGGTTCTTCTCACGCAAGCAACAGCCGGATGAACCTGTTGAATGCTTCATCGCCGACCTGCGGCACCTTGCCCAGTGGTGCCGATTTGAAACCATGCGCGACCAGCTCACCAGAGACATTCTCGTCACCGGTATGATCGATCAGAAGCTGCGCGCCGACCTGCTGCAACGGCCTGACCTAACCCTGACTCAGGCAATGCATGCGTGCCGCATTGCCGAAGTGGTCACCCCTCCTCATGGACAGAGGGGGTCTGACAACCGAGCCATAAATTTAACTGGTGTTGCTGGACAACGACGGATGAAGGACAACTTTCGCACTCCACCGCGGCCCGTTCGTACACCCCGGGACCCGAGATCTCAAAAGTGTCCTAACTGCAACTACGTGCACTCCTCAGAATCACAGTGCCCAGCCCTTGGGAAGACCTGCAATTTCTGCGGGAGAAGAAACCATTTGCAGCTGCCTGCCGGTCCCGTGGGAAAGTGCCCTCAGCTCCCAGACAACTCCTAAACAACCTTCTGCAAGTTGATAGCGAGATGGATTCTCAGCCCTCTGTTGACGCTGCCCCCGACTCTGAGCTTAGCTTCTCCACGGGAGATGTAAGTATTTACACTCTCCTCCACAGCCGATCTCGCCTCCCCGATCCTTCTGTGAACATAACTGTAAACAATAAGTCCTTCTCTGCTAAACTTGACACGGGGGCGAAAGTGAACGTAATGTCAACAAAGCTGTTCCACCAGATAAGGAATAATGAGCTGCTGATTGCAGACCGCTCTGTTTTGCGTGCCTATGGGGGAGAGGAACTAACACCTGTGGGGAGGGCGACTTTCCACTGCGTGCTGCAGAAATCTTCCCAGGACCTGTCTTTCTTCATTCTGGACAGTGACTGTGTGACGTTGCTTAGCAACCAGGCCTGCCAGGATCTTGGTCTGGTGTCGTTTGACCCTACGGTCCACGAGGTGCAAGCTGTGATGGATCCACTATCTGAATACCCAGACCTGTTTGACGACAAGTTGGGGAAGCTGCCGGTGGTGTACAAGATCGCGACTGACCCATCTGTGGTGCCTGTGATCCGTCCACCCCACAGAGTGTCTTTTGCCATGAAGGGCAAGGTGGAGAATATGCTGAAGGACATGGTCAACATGGGAGTGCTGGAGGCTGTCAGCGATCCAACCGAATGGGTCTCCACCATGGTCGCCACGTTGAAGAAAGGAAAAAATGAGATACGGGTATGCATCAACCCTAAGGACTTGAATATGGCGATTAAACGGCCCCACTACCCCATGAGGACTGTCGAAGATGTTGCCGCCCAGGTGGGACAAGCCACTGTGTTCTCCGTCCTCGATGCCAGAAGTTCGTTTTGGCAGATACCACTGGACAAACGCTCCACGGACCTGACCACGTTCAGCACGCCCTTCGGCAGGTTTAAGTTTTTACGGATGCCGTTCGGCATCAACTCTGCCAGCGAGGTATTTCAGCGTTCAATGGAACAATTATTTGCAGGTCTGCCCTGCGCGATTATTGTGGATGACATTCTGGTCTATGGGAGGGATGTGGCCGAACATGACCACAACCTCCGGCGGATTTTGGACCGTGCTCGGCAGATAAATTTGAAGCTCAATCGGTCAAAGTGCAAGTTCCGGGTGCCTGAGGTCACATATGTCGGCCACATTTTCACGGCCCAAGGGTTGAAGCCAGACCCGCAAAAGACCAGCGCCATCTCAGAGCTGCCCGCCCCGACAGACGTTGTCAGTCTGCAGCGTTTCCTGGGTATGGTGAATTACCTGGGGAAGTTTATCCCCGACCTCAGCGAGTTGAGCGCACCCCTGAGACAGCTCACAAAGAAGGACATTGCCTGGGCATAGTTTCCACACCACCAGCAGGCGTTTGACCTGCTAAAGACGAGGCTGGTCAGCACACCTACCCTGAAGTTTTTTGATCTACGGCGCCCGATCGTGGTCACTTGCGACGCCTCTCGCTTTGGACTGGGTGCTGCCTGCCTGCAACCCCATGCGGATGACTTGCTGCTGCCTATCTCCTATGCCTCTCGGACCATGACGGACACAGAGCAGCGCTATGCTCAGATAGAGAAGGAGCTGCTGGCGGTGGTTTTCGCGTGTTCGAAGTTTAAGGACTTCTTATTTGGCACCAGGTTCACCGTTGAGACGGATCACCAGCCACTGGTAACGATACTTAACAAACCAATACACTGCGCTCCTGCCAGGCTCCAGCGGATGATGCTGCAGCTACAGCGCTTTGACTTTAAAATCGTATATAAGAGGGGCACCGAGATGCATGTGGCTGATGCACTGTCCCGGGCCCCCCGTGCCTCCTGCGACCAGCACCCCTTCGAGCAGTCGGACTTACAGGTACTGAACGTTAACTTCGTCCCTTCTCACCAGCTGCAGTGCTTGGTTGAACATACCGCTAACGACCCCGACCTGCAGCAGCTTGCTGCTGTCATCAAGCGGGGGTGGCCCACCAAACGGAATTCGTTGCCTGCCAGCGTCCACCCCTATTTTTTGGTCCGCAATGAGTTAGTTCTCCGTGACGGTATTATTATCAAAGGACACAAAGTTGTCATCCCGGCCTCGCTGCGTGGCTTGTATTTTGATGCCGCCCACATGGGTCATCCCGGGGCAGATGCCACTATCTCACATGCCCAGGAACAGTACTACTGGCCGGCCATGGCTAAATACATCCAGGCCAGGGTGGATTCCTGTCCGGAATGTCACTCGCTTGCCCCGCATCAGCAAAGACAGCCACTTTTGCAGCAGCCTGCCCCTGACATGCCCTGGTCTTCTCTGGCGGCCGATATCTTCGACTGGCGTGGGAGGCAATACCTTGTGCTAGTAGACTCTTACTCGAATTGGTTCGAGGTGGACCTCCTCCCTGCCATCACCTCCAAGATGGTGATCAGCAAACTTCGCCGTCACTTTGCCACGTTTGGTTCCCCTGTCCGGCTGCAGACAGACAACGGTCGCCAGTTCACCAGCGCCAAGTTTCGAGCGTTCGCCACAAAGTGGAACTTTAATCATTTCACTAGCAGCCCGGAGTACCCGCAAAGCAATGGTCTGGCTGAACGGGCGGTCCGCAGCGCTAAGCACCTGCTTGAACAAACCCGCCTCTCGAACGGGGATTTCTATCAGGGTCTCCTGAACCTTCGGAACATTTCCAGAGACAGTACCATGGGATCCCCTGCCCAGCGACTCATGTCCCGAGTTGTCCGCCCTCCGATGCCTATTGCCCAGCAGTCCCTGATGCCTAAAGTCCTGCAGCCTGCTGATGTCCAGAAACGTATTGCCCAGAAGCACGAGATCCAGCGACGATCGCATGATAAATCCTGCCGCCCTCTTTCGCCACTGATGCCTGGACAGGTCGTCCGTTTGCAGACGCCCACCGGCTATTCCCGACTTGCCACCGTCGTCGGGTTTGACAGCGCGCCACGGTCCTACCTCGTGGATTTCGAAGGGACTGTATACCGACGCAGCCGCCAGCACCTGTTGGCGGTTAACGAGCCCAAACCACCTCCTGCGATTCCGTATACCCCTCCATCGCGTGTCGAGCCTTCCTCCACTAACGTACCATCTGCTCCCTGCATGCCACGATCGGTCCTTTTGCCTCGGGTAGCCCCCCCTGCTCCTCCCGGGTTTGCTCCCCAGGCTCTGTTGTCCCCTGCAAGGTCTTCTCTCTCTCCAACTTCAGCTCGTTCTACCCCTTCATTCTCACCTGGCTCTCCTGTGCCTCTCCGTTCCCCCTTCAAGCTGGGTTCCCCACCCATCTTCTCTCCACCTCCTGTTTCTGTTCCTGTCCCTCCTCCTATTCTTTCGGGCGGGGAGGGTGAAGGTGCTGTGCGCACTCGCTCGGGTCGGATTGTAAAACCTCCGGCTCGCTACGGAGAATATGCCTAGCTTTGCAGGTTCTGTATAATAAACCTGCTACTGTAGTGACTTGTTTGAATTGTAAGGGAAAGGATGTAGATGGGTTATGCATGCAACCTATAATGTAGTTACCTCATCACCACTAACCACGCCCCATCATATTAGTATAACTGTAGTATCCTCCCTTTGTTCCTCCCACTAGGTTCCAGTACGCCTGAAGGCTGGATGCAGTCAGTGCTGGGACGTGTGTGCCATGTGCTATATTAAACTCACAGTAAAGCTTACAGTGTGTCAGTAATCACTCCTTTACAAATAACTTTCAAATTTGGCCACCCATGTCACAGGTTGGTACCCTTATTTACGGAAATTCCTATTTACGGAAATATATATATATATGCACATATGTTAATGTATATCGCACATAAAGCGCAGAAATATAAAAGTTCAGTGCATATACCTGCAGATGCTGGTTTACTCTGAAGATAGACACAAAAAAGTCCGCTGCCCCGACGTCGGACTTACAACACCCCAGCGAGCGGTCCTGAACATCGGGCCGCCCGTAGCGGCAACTGCGGAGGGCACGGGGAGGCCCTGACCACGGGGATCAGTGGAGGAAGAGACTGACTTTGGTGCCTTCCCACACAGTGGGAAACTTTGATTCTGCTGTGTGGGGATGTTTTATGTCAAACCCTATAGTGGGTTGTGTCCTTTTTTTTATTGTATGGCTGTATGGGAATTTCATTTCACTGTGCCATCTGGCACATGTGATGAATAAATCTATCTTGTATCTTGTATCTTGTAAAATGCTGGAGTAACTCAGAATGACAGGCAACATCTCTGGATAGAAGGAATGGCCGATGTTTTGGGCTGTGATCCGTCTTCAGTGTGTGTGTGTGTGCGTGTGTGCGTGTGTGTGTGTATATATTATATATATATATACTGAACTTTTTTGTTGTTTATTATGGGTTTTACAGAGTACTATGTTTACATATCTGTTGTGCTGCTGCAAGTTAAAAAAATATTGTTCTGTTTCGGGATATATGACAATAAAACACTCTTGATTTGACTCTTAAGCCAGATCATTTCTGTGGCACTCTGGTCAAAGTGGTCGCACAGCTCATTATAACAGCAAAGGGATCACTGCATTTCTAACCGATTAATATTGACATAGTCCTAGTGATGTTGCTATATGAAGTAAACAGGAATCAGAGCAGAAAACCTCTTAAACGTGGTATATTTAGACAATGTAATAATTTGAATTCTACTTTTTGTTGATCAGATTGGAGCCAACATTTGGAAGCTTTGTTGTGACGCCATCATGCATGTTATTTATACTGATTCCTTTCACTTCTCGGTACTTCAAACATGGTGTAATTACTTCTTGGGGGATGACTGTTTTCTGTGTACTTCCAAAATCATCATCAGATCTGAATCCTGGAACACAAGGCTCAGGGGCACTGCCTCGTGATCCACTGGGAGAATGACAGAATCATTATTTCCATAATAATCCTTATACTTATGGCATTTTTAATTTCCCCTTGTATCCTTCACTACATTGCTTGCGGGTGTAAACAAACACAATTTAAATTAGGGTGAAATTCCCACAGAAATCAACATTTGGAATTTTTGAACCATTCACAGGTGCTGTCTTTGCAGAGTTTGTACGTTCTCCCTGTGGACCACGTGAGTTTTCTCCGGATGCTCTGGTTTGCTCCCACAATCCAAAGATATACAGGTTTGTACGTTCAATAGAAACACAGAAACATAGAAAATAGGTGCAGGAGGAAGCCATTCGACCCTTCGAGCCAGCACCTCCATTCATGTGATCATGGCTGCTCATCCCCTATCAATAACCCGTGCCTGCCTTCTCCCCATATCCCTTGACTCCACTAGCCCCTAGAGCTCTATCTAACTCTCTCTTAAATCCATCCAGTGATTTGGTCTCCACTGCCCTCTGTGGTAGGGAATTCCATAAATTCACAACTCTCTGGGTGAAAACGTTTTTTCTCATCTCAGTCTTAAATGACCTCCCCTTTATTCTAATGGCCGGTTCTCACGGTGCGACCTGACGCAAGATGTCACCAGAGTGAAGTGGTCGTGGTCCAGCACGAGTTCCGCACGATATAACGGGTAGATAAAGAGTTCCCACGGCACTCGGCAATTCTGTCATTTGTGCGAGTGACTTGTCCGTCTCCCGATCTTTCCCGTTAATCGTGAATGAACACCGTGGACTGTAGTGTAGTTAATCACGTGGCACAAATGATGTCACTTTTTTTCACACACTATATAAATATCCTCCGTTCGTAGAATTGGCTCATTTGCAGACATGCCTATACAAAGTTGGTTCGAGTACAGGCTGGTTGTTATTTTCATTGACGCGCTGTATGCATTAGCGCAACATGTGCATCGAAAACGCTTGCGTGAAGGCAGAAGGGTGAGATTAATTAAAAAGGTAATTAAGAGGAAGTCTCACTGGGTTAAGCCCATGTTTCAACGGAGACCTCAATTTGGACAATATGAGCAACTGCTTAATGTGCTGTGCGAAGAGGATAAAAGTGCATTCAAAAACTTTGTCAGAATATCACCCGAGCTCTTTAATGAGTTAAAGAATAATTTGGGACCTCTGCTGAAGAAGACTGACACTGTAATGAGAAAGGCACTGGAACCAGGGTTGCGCATAGCAATCACCCTCCGCTACTTGGCCTCAGGCGATTCTTCTAAAAGTCTATCTTACAACTTTCTTGTCGCCACCAACAGCATCTGTGGTATTGTCCGAGAAACCTGTGAGGCGATCATCCAATTTTATTCAGCTGAAGTGATGGAATGCCCCAGTACACCAGATGCGTGGAAGAGAGTTGCACTGGGGTTTGAAAACAGGTGGAACTTTGCTCACACATGTGGGGCTTTGGATGGCAATCATGTGGCAATTCGTAAACCACCCGGAGGTGGCTCAAATTATTTCAATTACAAGAAATTCCACTCAATTGTACTCATGGCGGTGGTTGATTATAACTACAACTTCCTGTATGTGGATGTGGGCACACCTGGAAGTGTTGGTGATGGCCGGATTTGGAAAGAAACCTGGCTTGGAAAGAAAATGGAAGGTGGAACAGCAGGCATGCCTGATCCAGAACCTCTGCCAGGAGAAGACAGCCCGGACATCCCATATGCGAAGGTTGCTGATGAAGCCTTTGCACTACGGCCCTGGATTATGAAGCCATATCCACAGAGGAATCTAACTAGGGAACAGAGGATCTTCAATTACAGGCTGTCAAGGGCCAGGAGGGTAGTAGAAAATTATTTTGGCATCTTGGCAAACAGATTTAGATGCTTGCTCAAGACAATGGAGCAGAGGCCCAAGAATGTGGAGAGTATAGTATATGCAGCATGTGTTCTGCACAACCTGATCCGAATGAGAGGTGCAGCTGCTGGATCAGCAACATCCATCCAGGACAGTGACATAGTGGACAGTGACACAGGGGAAGTAACACTAGGTACTTGGAGAAGTGGTGCGAACAAGTTGAAAATGGTCTCACTGCAGCGTTTGAAAGGTAACTCGGGCACATCCAGTGTGAAAGAGCAAAGAGACCATCCCTGCGCTTACTACAATTCACAATTGGGGAGTGTGCCGTGGCAGGACAGCTATATTGATGGGTAGCCGACCACAGGAACACTACTGCATGTTATAAGCTGACTTCCTAGTGTTGTCCTCTGAAAAGTGCTTCCTATAAGATGTTCGTCAGCAAAACCTGCCGTTTAGAACATTGCATTGTCCCTTTAAATGCCTGAGTTCACGCTTGTAGCGGAGGTTGATGGATATAATGTGTTTTAAATAATCTCGCGTGCCTCATTTGTTGTATTTCGTGTTTGCGAGGCCCTTTTACAGACAAATGTTTTGTGTGATGCATCTCCTCTCACTATGTGACAGAATTCGTCTTCTTATATTGTCAAATAGGAATAAAGACTTTGTATCACATTTACCGTGCTGATTGTCTTATTTCATTTTCTACCAAGAGGTGAAGAACACATTTAAATAGCTGAACATTTCAGGGTCCTGCACACTCAAAAATGTAGATCTTTACTCAGAGAGTGGTAGCTGTGTGGAATGAGCTTCCAGTGAAGGTGGTGGAGGCAGGTTCGTTTTTATCATTTAAAAATAAATTGGATAGTTATATGGATGGGAAAGGAATGGAGGGTTATGGTCTGAGCGCAGGTATATGGGACTAGGGGAGATTATGTGTTCGGCACGGACTAGAAGGGTCGAGATGGCCTGTTTCCGTGCTGTAATTGTTATATGGTTATATGGTTATATAGATGAGTGAAAATGTGATTATATCACCTCCATTAAGGTATTTTGTGTTTCAGCATGAGAGGGATTATAACATTAGAGACATTCATCTTGTAGTGATGTATTAATGACGATTTGCAGACATCAAGCTGATAGTAAAAAATAAATGTATTTAGCAGTGAGGTAAACAAGCAATGACAATCAAAATGCTGAGGGAAAAGCTTTATCACACTTCAGGATATAATAAAATGTGGAGCCACCAACAGAAAAAAAAAATGCACAAGAGTAAAGGATCACCCTCTCCCTGCTCCAAGGAGCCCACAGGCAGTGGTATCTCTGGCATCTCCTCTTGCCTCTCCACCTGTCTCTCTTGCTGAGTCTCCTCCTCATTTACCTGCATGGCTAAAAACTTTCTGACTTTCTTTGACCCCTTTCTTTGCGCTTTTCTGAGAGGCATCTCTGCAAGTCTTACTGTGAAAAAGATTCTCAAACAATGACAATTAGGTGGGACGTCCTCGATGGACACATGGTCCATTGGCGATATTGAGACCACCTTTTTTACTCACCTTATGTCCCCTCTGTCAAGCTTCCGGGTTTACCGTTCGCAGGAGTTCCCACGGTACCCGCAAGAGTCATTACGGATATCGCACGGATATCGCACTGGCATCTGCGTTCATACAATGTTGCAACGCTCACCAAAAAGTGCTCAAGTCACTCTTGGAGAAATTCAAAACATTTTGAATTTTCTCCCAACCTTACAAAGTTACACGACTACCTGCCGTTAGCGCCACGGAGGTCCTCAGTGGTCCACGAATGCCGTACTGTTATCGCAGGAGGTTCCCACGATGTTAAACTCTTGTTAAGTCTTGCGTCAGGTCGCACCGTGAGAAAGCCCTTTAAGACTGTGGCCCAATAGCTTGGTAAAATTGTAAATTGTCCCTAGTGTGTAGGATTGTGCTAGTGCACAGGCTGATCACTGGTTGGCTTGGACTCCATGGACGGAAGGACCTGTTTCCATGCTATATCTCTAAAGTCAAGTAGACTAATGTTGATAAGTCGGAAATAGACAGCACCGTGATGCACTTGCTAAAGCCGTGATGATTTATATTGGAAGTGCAATGACAAGAAATGCCTGATTTCTCTTTCCATCGGCATGCCATTAGAACTCATGTTGGAGTTACTTTTGCACAACGGATATTTTTCTAGCTGAAATTTCATCAGTTGAGTTCATGCTACAGAAAGCTAATTAAAGTGCGGAGAGATTCTGGTCAGAGACATTGAGAGCATAACTTGCACCATCTGAGCCAAGCAGGCGACATGATGCATAAATAAATATATGGCTAATTATTTTCAATTTACGCATCAATAATTGAGCTTATGAATTAATCTGCATCAATGAAAAGCTTGGAAGGAGCTGTGTAACCGTAGACTGGTCATGGATAATGAGATGATATAAATGTTATTGTGCAATAAACGGTGGTGTTATTCAGTAGCTAAAGCAATTCGGTGAGCAGGAAGCACAATAGAATGCTTCAAATGACCCTAAAATCTACAGACATCTCCCCACCGTTTCTTGATCTCACCATCTCCATCACAGGAGACAGACTATCAACTGACATCTACTATAAACACACTGACTGCCATAGCTATCTAGACTACACTTATTCCCACCGTGCTTCCTGTAAAGACTCTATCCCCTACTCCTAATTCCTCCGTCTACGCTGCATCTGCGTGCATGATGAGGTGTTCCATGCAAGGTGTTCCATGCTCATTCTTTAGGGAATGGGGGTTCCCCACCTATCATAGACAAGGTCCTCACCAGGGTTTCCTCGATATCCCACAGCTCCACTCTTGCTCCCCCTCCCCCAAGTTGTAACAGGGACAGAGTCCCCCTAGTCCTCACCTTCCACCCTATCAGCCGTCGCATACAGCACATAATCCACCGACATTTTCGCCACCTCCAACGGGATCCCACCACTAGCCGCATCTTCCCATCTTCATCCCTTTCTGCGGAGACCGTTCCCTCCGCAACTCCCTGGTCAACACGTCCCTTCCCACCCCCTACCCAGGTGCTTTCCCCTGCAACACCTGTCCCTTTACCTCCCCCTCAACACCATCCAAGGACCCCGACAGTCTGTTCAGGTGAGGCAGAGGTTCACTTGCACCTCCTCCAACCTCATGCACTGTATCCACTGTTCCAGGAGTGGACTATTGTATATCGGCAAGACCAAGCGCAGGCTTGGTGATCTTTTGCTGAACACCTCCGCTCAGTCCACCTGAACCTACCCAATCTCCCGGTTGCTGGATACTTTAACTCCCCCTCCCCTTCCCAATCTGATCTTTCTGTCCTGGGCCTCCTCCATTGTCAGAGTGAGGCCTAGAGAAAATTGGAGGAATAGCACCTCATATTTCGCTTGGGCAGGTTATACCCCAGCTGTATGAACATTGATTCTCTAACTCTAACTCTAACCCTTGCTTTCCCTCTCTCTCCGTCCCTCCCCCTTCCCAGTTCTCCGACCAGTCTTACTGTCTCCGACCACATTTTATCTCTGTTTGCTTGGTTGTTACCTTCTCCCAGCTAACAATGATCTTTTCCACATTTTCCTTGATCTCCATTCCCTTTGCCCTGTTTTCACACCTTCTCACTTCCTTATCTATCTATCTCCCTCCCCCCTGACATCAGTCTGAAGAAGGGTCTCGACCCAAAACATCACCCATTCCTTTTCTCCAGAGATGCTGCCTGTCCTGCAGAGTTCCTCCAGCATTTTGTGTCCATCTTTGGTTTATACCAGTGTCTGTAGTTCCTACTAAAATGTACAGAGTTTGAATACATATGACCAGCGCTTAGCTCAGCTTAGAAATATAGCGTGGAAACAGGCCCTTCGGCCCACCGAGTCCATTCCGACCATCGATCGCCCTTTCGCACTGGTTCTATGTTATCCCACTTTCACATCCACTCCCTAGACTATGCCCTCTGTGCCCCAGGCTCCCCTAACTAATATGTAGATACATCAGAGGTTTTATCCTTGCTTTGGGCTTGTGTGTTATTGTGCTTACGAGGCTGCTAAGCTGCAGCAAGTAAGAGTTTTATTGTTCCTTTGCTGGCACATGTGCAATGGTGCTCCAATGCTGGGAACTACATTCTGCATTTCTGCATCTTCCCCTTTGCCCTACCTATTGTAACTGGGTTTGACTTGATTGTATTTAATAGTTTAGAGTTTAGAGATGTTGCATGGAATCAGGCCCTTGGGCCCACACCAACCATCATTCTATGTTATCCCACTTTCTCATCCATTCCCTACAAACTAGGGGCAAATTCCCAAGGCCAATTAACCTACAAGTCCACACGTCTTTGGAATATGGCAGGAACAAACCCGGGTCTCTGCTGCTGTAAGGCAGCAACTCTACCACTCTGCCACTGTGCCGCCCAGTCAGTCTATATTAGATTTTACTTCGGAGTCACGTGAGTGACTACGTGAAGAACCCCGCCAGGACGCATGCGTGACATATCGCTACACGCATTGCAACGAGTCACAGCAGGGGGAACGACGTTCCCTTAGCGGCAGAATTTGGAAGCCGGGAACAGCAGGTAAGGAGACTCTGCATTCCTTCCACTTACCTATTACTAGATGGGAACCTTTGTTACTGCTAAGCAATTGATTCCTAGGTTACTACATGGCAAGCATCGTATTAAAAGATGCTTACTATACAGTACCCATTAGAGATGACCACAGATGTTATTTAACACAATGGATCATCTGCGGTACACCCTTAACACAATTCACATGTCAGTGACTTTGCCGAAAGAAAAGGTTACAGCCTTAATGGAGGCTTGCAGCAAAACAAAACCATCCATCAGACTGGTAGCAAGAATAATTGACATTATAGTGGCTGCGTTTCCAGCCACACAAATCGGACCTTTACATTATCAAAAATTACAGAGGGCACACATTCGTGCACTCAAAAATTATGGGGGTCATTCTGACAGACCAATGAAGCTACCAACAGAGGCCACAATGGAACTAAAATGGTGGAAACATAACATTAGGCATTGTTCCGATCCAAACATTATCAGCTACCCGTCTATGGAACTACATACTGATGCCAGTGCACTTGGATGGGATGCTACCAATTCCATCTCCAGCTGTGGGGGAGATGGAATGCACAGGAGGCATCATTATTACAAACACTGGGCATAAACTACCTGGGAATGTTGAGTGCATTCCATGGCTTTAAGTCATATTGTTCTGGGTTATATCACCAGCATGTTAGACTACAAATTGACAACACCACCGTGGTAGCATATGTCAACCATATGGGTGGAAACATATCGACATCATGTGACAATCTGGCCAACACAATTTGGCAATAGTGTATCCAGAGAGAGATATTTGGATATCAGCTACCTACTTACCAGGTAAACTGAATTTAGTGGCAGACAACAGGTCACGCTAATTCTATGAAAACACTGAATGGATGTTGGATAAAAAATGTATTTGCTGAAATTACAGCACGGTATGGAACACCAGATATCGACCTATTCGCATCCATGCTCTCACCAGTTATCGAATTATGTTCATGGGAACCAGAACCTGGGGCAGTGGCTACAGATGCATTTTCGCTGCATTGGGGGATTATTTATTTATGCATTCCCTCCTTCTGCCTCATCAGACGGGTATTTAGGAATATACAGTAGACTCTGCGTCTGGTATTTTGATAGTACCCGATTGGCCTACTCAACCATGGGTCCCGGTGATACACGACATAGTTTTAGAACCATGCATCACCATCCATCATAGACCTAATTTACTGGTTCATCCCGCAACAAGGGGTAGTTACCCATGTCATAATTATATAAACCTATTAATTTATAGAGTTGAAAGCACCTCTACTACACCTGGGACTGACGGACCGAACAGTGGATATTATTTCAGCGGCCCACAGACAGTCCACCAAAAAACAGTACTTGGTGTCATCAAGAAATGGGAAGTACTGTCACAACAATAAACATCACCCACAGATCTATGAACATCCCGTCTGTTCTGCAATTCCTGGCAAGCCTCCATTACGATGAGAGGCTCAGTCATAGTGCCATCAACTGCGCCAGAAGTGCTCTGTCAACATACCTGTGGCAAGGAACAGAGCGGCATTCTGTTGGGACACACCCTGGTAACCAAACTCATGAGGGGCATTTTAATGTTAATCCCCCAAGAACCAGGTACTCCCAAATATGGGATGTGAGCATTGTACTGACCATGTTAAGAAACTGGTCTCCAGCTACAGCTCTGTCCCTACAGAAACTGACTATGAAAACAGTCATGCTGATGGCCTTGGTCATGGCACAAAGGATTCAGTCACTACAGAAACTAAGGCTGAACAACATGATTATTTCATCTGGAAATGTAACTTTTCACATCAATGAAATAGTCAAACAGAACAGACAGGGGTCAGCAGGCCTAAAAAACAGAATTCAGGGCCTACCCGACAGATGGTCGTCTCTGTATTGCAACACACTTACTAATATATATGGAGTATACTAAGATCATCAGAGGGAAAGAAATGTCACTTTAATCAGCTACAAACAGCCACTCAAAACAGTGACAGTCCAGATCATCTCTAGATGGCTAAAAAAGGTCTTAATAAAGGCTGGAGTAGACACTAGCATTTTAAAATCTCACTCCACCAGGGCTGCAGCTACATCAGCAGCTATGAAGTTGGACGTTCCTATGGACCAAATCCTCAAGACAGCAGGATGGTCAACGGAGGTAACTTTCCAACAACTTTATAACAAACCAGTCATTGAACCTGGAACATTTGCAGAAACAAATTTAAGTTCTGTAATATAATTTACCCCATAAATAGGGGCAATAATTGGTGTTAATATATTTATCGTTGGGTTTTCAATATCGTATTGATGTCTAATGATGTTAACACTATTCTTCCCATAATCAAGGCAGATGTGATGCATGGACTCGTTTCCACGGCATGAAATCACAGAGCTTTAAAATCTTCACGTAGTCACTCACGTGACTCCGAAGTAAAATAGTAAGATTAAACGAGAACTTACCAGTTTGAAGTTTGATCGTTATTTTATGAGGAGTAACGTTGAGGGAATACGTGCCCTCCGCTCCCACCCTTGATCATATACTCAACTGGTATCTCTTCTCTAATCTTACTATGTTTAGTCATTACCGTTATCTGTGATTTCACACCGCTGCTTTGAAGAATGACACGCATGCGTCCTGGCGGGGTTCTTCACGTAATCCCTCAACGTTACTCCTCATAAAATAACGATCAAACTTCAAACTGGTAAGTTCTCGTTTAATCTTACTATTCTATGGTGGTTCCCCTGAATGTAGTGAAAGCCAGTGCATTTATGGTCTGACTTATGTTTGTGGACTGTGTCCTGGCAATGAAAAAATATACATTTAACTTGAAAAATAAACTTCTTTCATCAATTAGGATAATGAATTAATTGTTCTAATGGACAGGATTTACACTATGGAAAATAACATGTGTTTTAGACTCGGAACCATGCAAATAACAAAACAAAATATTGAACTGGAGGTATTAAATCATTGGGCAATATGTGGAACATTTAGTGTTACAGGCTTATACAGCACGGAAACAGGCCATTTGGCCCAACTCAACCATACCGACCAAATTCACCCAACTAAGCTACTCCCATTTGCCGCGCTTGCCCCATATCCTTCCATACCTTTCCTATCCATGTATCTGTCCAATGTACACAATATTCCAGACTGCAGGAGTACGTGCTGAGGGACGCATTGAAGCTCGGTGCATCCAACACCAAGGCTCTATGGGGGAGGACCACAGTCTTGGGTACTTCCGCTGCTGGACATTGAGAGGCAAAGTCCGGTGGGGACACCCCTCAAACAAGGGAAGGGATATCATCCCAAGGGTGCACATAAGTGGCAATGGTGTGCTCCTTGAAGACCAGAGATGAGGAGGAATTTGTTTAGTCAAGAGGGTGGTGAATCTGTGGAATTCATTGCCACAGACGGCTGTGGAGGGCAAGTCAATGGATATTTATAAGGTGGAGATTGATCGATTCTTGATTAGTACAGGTGTCAGGGGGATGTGGGGAGAAGGCAGGAGAATGGGGTTGAGAGGGAAAGATAAATCAGCCATGATTGAATGGCGGAGTAAATTGATGGGCCGAATGGCCTAATTCTGCTCCTACAATTTATGAACGGATGCGAACACGGCTTAGCGTGACAATATTGGACGTATATTGCTATTAAATCATTGGTCAATGTGTGGAAACTGTGGAAAGAGAAATAACATTGATATTGCAAATCAAAGCCCTTTCAATCTCACTCTCGCCTCCTCTTTCTCTCCTTCATCTTCCAAGTGATCCCAGTTTACTTCACTCATCTCACAAGGATTTTTATTTCAGATTTACAACATCTGTAGTTTTTTGGGCGGATTTTCATGGACATATATTTAGTCTAGTTCCCCAATTTATCTTCGAGGCACTAATTTTGTCTTGCTGACCTTAAAGCTGGTTTCTTTTTTTAATTTTAAATTACATTAAATCTGTGCAGCCAATTTTCTGCCTCATTAGCAATTTTCAGCTAGCACTGGCGAAGAGGCGCAGGAAATTAGATATGCTGTGCTTAACTGATTACAAGGATCTGACACATTCAATGGACATTTCATCTTATTCGTTCCTGCAGCCTTCTATGTAAGTGGTGCCTGCATTACTAAATCATCGCTATAATTAGGGCCAGTTTGATTTTTATTCCTTCACTTTCATCAGAGAGTTATAGTGTCATACAGCATGGAATCATTCCCTTCGGCCCAACTCACTCATGCCAACCAAGATGCATCATCTACACTAGTCCCACCTGCCCATATCCATCCATTCCTTTCCTATCCATGTACCTGTCCAAGTGTACATGACATTCCTGACTGCAGGAGTACGTGTTGAGGGACGCACTGAAGCTCGGTGCAGCCAACGCCAAGGCTCTGTGGCGGAAGACCACAGTCTTGGGTTCTTCCGTTGCTGGACATTGTGGGGCAGGGTCTGGTGAACCCTCAGTGTTTTCCGCAGGGTAGAGGGTTCTAAATCTAGAGGGTACAGGGTTACGGTGGGAGGGGAGAGTTTTAAGAGCAGGGCAGATATGTATCTGGAATGAGCTGCCAGAGCTTCCTTTAGGACTTAAGTCTAAAGTCTAAAAGTAGCTACAATTACAACTTTTAAAAGTTATTTGAACAGGTTTGTAGATAGGAATGGTGTGAAGGGCTATGGGGCAGTTTCAGGCATATGGGACTAGCCCAATTTAGTTGCCATGGACAAGGTGGGCCAAAGGGCCTGTTTCCTGCTGTACAGCTCTATGAATCTACAACGTTTTGTACCATCTTTTTCCGTGCTGCAGTATGATGTTTGATGATTGGTGTCAATGATAAAACAAAGGTTATAATCTTGAGTTTTAACATTTTCAATACATTTCTTGCACCATAACATCTTGCAATAATTATTTTGTCTTCACGACTGCATTTTAAAATGAGGTTCCAGTGTTTAATTATATCCTGCAAGTACAATGAAGAAACTTCCACTCAGTTTCTTGCCATTATTATCAACACCCAGCATACCACACTACTGTGGGGACTGTCTGAACTAATACAATCAACCTGGATTAAGCAATGGTTTCCACTGGAGATAAAGCAACATGAAAGTTGCTACAGAATCTTAATTGATCAATATAAGTTCAGAGCATTAGGTCTCCATGCCCCTGTTGCAATTTTCAATAATTGTATCACATAACATGGGCAGTCATGGACATTTGGGCAGAGAGTGAGAGAGAGAGAGAGAGGGAGCGAGGGTGTGAGAGAGAAGGAAAGAGGACGAGAGGGTGTGAGAGGGAGAGAGGGAGAGAGGATGAGAGGATGAGAGGGTGAGGGTGAGAGAGGGTGTGATGATGTGTGTGTGTGTGTGTGTGAGAGAGAGAGAGGGAGAGAAAGAGGGAGTGAGGGAAAGAGAGAGAAAGAGAGGAGAGGAAGAAAGGAAGAGAGGAAGAGGAAGAGAGCAGAGAAGAAAAGAGGAGTAGAGAGGAAGAGAGGAAGAGGGGCAGATATACATACATAGAAACATAGAAAATAGGTGCAGGAGTAGGCCATTCGGCCCTTCGAGCCTGCACCGCCATTCAATATGATCATGGCTGATCATCCAACTCAGTATCCCGTACCTGCCTTCTCTCCATACCCCCTGATCCCTTTAGCCACAAGGGCCACATCTAACTCCCTCTTAAATATAGCCAATTAACTGGCCTCAACTACCTTCTGTGGCAGAGAGTTCCAGAGAGGAAGAGGGATGCAGAGAGCGGTAGAGAGGTAAAGAGAGAGAAAGGGAGAGAGAGAGACATTTATTCATGAGTCTTCATGTAGAAAATTAATGGAATCACAATGTAATCTCAGTTTTCACAGCCTAATCTGTTTGATTCATTTCCTATTCTACGTGGCCTCCTGGGAGAAATGAAGCAAGCTGGCAGCTTTGAAGAGGATGCTTCCCTTCTAGTTTAGAGATACAGCATGGAAACAGGCCCTTCGGCCAACCGTGTCCACGCTGACCATTGATCACCCATTCACATTCGTTCTATGTTAGCCTGCTTTCTCATTCAGTTTTGAACAGTTGCTCTAAATCTAGAAACAATTCCAAAATAATGAACCCCAGGAATCAATAGATGAAATGTATCTGGATGAACGGGGATTTCAACAGATTTCTACAATAATTATCAGCAATAAACAGATTTCCACATTGAGCAATTACTCCACACTACCAAATATTATTATAATTAGGTGTTTAAGAACACTAATCAAGAAGGGATTGATTTGGTTTGCAAGATCGTGAAGGGTTGAGACTGTATTTAAGTGAGATGGTTGTTTTTAACTGCACTGGATCAAGGGTCAAGTTAGAATGTAGAAACAAGGAACTGCAGATGCTGGTTTCAAAAAAATGACACAAAGCTCTGAAGTAGCTCAGTAGGTCAGGCAGCATCTCTGGAGCACGTAGATAGATGATGTTTCAGGTCAGGACCCTTCATTAGACTGATAGTCAACGTTTCGGGTCAAGTCCGGACTCGGGTCAAGAAGGTCCTGACACAAAATGTCGCCTATCCATGTGCTCCAGATATGCTGCCTGACCCGCTGAGTTACTCCGGCACTCTTTGCTTTCAAGTTATACAGTTCCTGAACCGTTTTGAATTAAAGAGTTCTATTCCCAGATGTTTAAGGACCAATAGAATAAATTGTTGGCTCATGTATTGAACATGGATTTACACCATTTCTTCAAGAGAGACATAACTTTACCCTGTTTGTTCCATCCTGTGTGCAGTGAATCTTTAGGGTGAGATTAAAATGTGGCCTCATTTGATCTTTTCAAGAACTGAAAGGTCAAATACTGATGAAGGGTCCCAACCTGTAACATCGCCTGTCCACTCCCTCTATAGATGCTGCCTGACCCGTCGAGTTCCTCCAGCACTTTGTGTTTTGCTCAAGATTCCAACATCGGCAGTTCCTTCTTTAATTTAGTTTAGTTTATTGTCACGTGTACCGAGGTAGTGAAAAGCTTTTGTTGCATGCCAACCACTCAGCGGAAAGACCATACATGATTACAATCAATTGTTTAAGAAGGAACTGCAGATGCTGGAAAATCGAAGGTACGTACACAAAAATGCGAAGGAAATAGGCAACGTTTCGGGCGGAAACCCTTCTTCAGACTGATCAAGCTGTCCACAGTGTACAGATACAGGATAAAGGGAATAACATTTAATGCAAGATTCAGTCCAGTACAGCCCGATTAAGATGGTCCGAGAGCCTTTGATGAGGTAGATAGTAGCTCAGGACTGTTCTCTAATTGTTGATAGGATGGTTCAGTTGCCTGATGACAGCTGGGAAGAAAATGTCCTTGAATCTGGAGCTGTGTATTTCACACTTCAGTACACGTGCCTTCATTTCAATCATTGATTACACTCGAGATAGACACAAAATTCTGGAGAACTCATATTACACTAGTGTTTGAGGGAATGTGTTGAGGTACAAATATCACCACCCTCTTCAAGACGTCATTGTAAAGTGATTTGGATTGTTAAAAGTTTATATAAGTGCAAACTATTCCTTACCTTTTTACAACATGGATTAGTTTTAATCACTTGAAGAAGTCCGAAAGGACTTGTTTTGTTTTGCTTACCACTTTTCCCCCAAGTAGGTAGAGAGTATCGTAGCAATTCCTTTGTAAAAGTTTGAAGGAATTGATAACTTTCAATTCAAACCATAAAAACTAGTAGCACCAACATTACAGATCCTGGAGAAGGTGCAACATAATAAAATATATTAACACACATAATACATAGAACTTAGAACATAGAACAGTATAGCACAGGAACAGGCCCTTCGACCCAACGATGCCCATGCCGAACTCGATGCCAGATTAAACTAATCTTCTCTGCCTACACGTGAACCCTATCCATCAATTCCCTGTACATCCATGTGCCTATCGAAAACCCACTTAAATGGCACTTAAACTCTGCACATGGTTCTCTGTACTAGATAATATGTAATCCATTAGTTTGCATGTAAACGTACCAACATTGGATATAGAAGTAGTAGCAATACATTTATATTTCGAAATCAGGACACCCTGCTGGTTTTTCTATAAGGTGCCTTTTACAGCTGAAGAATTATATTCATAAACCACTGTTCAACCTCACCTCTACAGTGCATGCAAAATGTAATGCATTTCATATTTCAATTGCATAGTCTTTTTTCCCCAATGTAGGGGAATCAAGAACAAAAGGCATAGATTTAAGAAGACGGGGGAAAGTTGCAGTAGGAACTTATATTGTTGGTCACATATTGAACACGAAATTACAACAATCTGTGGATTTACCTATTGTTCATTCACTCTCTTACAGAGAGATGCCAGATATAGTTGAGGAGAAAACGTCATTATGAATTTTGTTCAAGAAGGAACTGCAGATGCTGGAAGATAATATATTAACACACATAATACATAGAACTTAGAACATAGAATAGTATAGCACAGGAACAGGCCCTTCGACCCAACGATGCCCATGCCGAACTCAATGCCAGATTAAACTAATCTTCTCTGCCTACACGTGAACCCTATCCATCAATTCCCTGTACATCCATGTGCCTATCGAAAACCCACTTAAATGGCACTTAAACTATGCAATTGAAATATGAAATGCATTACATTTTGCATGCACTGTCATTATGAATTTGGTTGTTTTTGAGATTTATATATATCCTGCATGAATGGAATATTGTATAATTAAGATCAGTCGGTAGATCAGTGAATAATGAACACGGCTTTGTTTATTCATTTCTTGATCTTAACATTAGAATGGAGTGAAATATATTAATTTAAAGTCAATGCACCCACAGTGAGCATTTATTAGTTGATAGCTTTGTTAGTTTTTAGCTATAAACCAAAGGTCACTTTATGATCATGCTGAATCCCAAACACCAGGGCTATGTGAAGTTATTTCAGTTCAGTAGCATGGTCCTTTGTCCTTCCTCAAAGTAAAATAATCAGTGATCAGAAAGGTACACATGCCTTTTCCCCAGGGTGGAAATGTCAAAGACTAGATGGCGTAGCTCTAAGGTGAGTAGGGGAAAGTTTAAAGGAGATGTGTGGGGCAGGTTTTCTTTACACAAAGGGTGGTGGGTGCCTGGAACGCATTGTCAGGGACGGTGGTGGTGACAGATTTGATGGTGGTGTTTAAGAGGCTATTGGATAGACATGCAGATATACAGAAATGGAGGGATATGGATCAAGTGCAGGCAGAAGAGATTTGTTTAACTTGGTTCAAGTTCTATGTTCTAATCATTGGTTGAAATTGGAAGCAGTAATGATCTAGTTAATGGGTGCACAGTGTAAATACAATCACTCAGACTCATTATGTTATTCTATATTGAATGAATACATTTAATTTTCTGTGCAAACTGACACTAATTTTAGATTATAAAATTGTAAGACATTGGAGCAGAATTAGACCATTTGACCCATCTACTCTGTCATATGATCATAGCTGGTCTATTTTTCCCTCTCAACAGTATTCTCCTGCCTTGTCCCAATAACTTTTGATGCCCTTACTAATCGAGATCCTATCAATCTGCACTTTAAAAATACCCACAGCTGTCTATGGCCATGAATTCCACAGAATTACTACCAACTGTCTAAAGACATTTCTCCACCTCTTTTCTAAAGGTACGTCCTTTTATTCTGAGGCTGTGCCCTCTGGCCCTAGATTCTCCCACTAGTGGAGACATCCTCTCCACATCTACTCTGTCTAGGCCTATCATTATTGGGTGGGTTTCAATGAGATCCCCCTCAATCTTCTAAACTCCAATGAGTACAAGTCTAGAGACTTCAAATGCTCCTCATATGTTATCCCAATCAGTACCACCATTGTTTAAATTAACACAAATGCTGAGATTATGTTATTATCAATGCATCTCGATGTCACAATGGTTACTGCTGTATACCTTAACGTTCCAGTGACGTGTGTGTTGTCCTCACCGCTGGTTTCCTTTGAGAAGTCAAAAAATATGTTGGTTGGTCAGTTTATGGGCTTTACTGGAATTTATCCCAGTGTAGGTGGGCTATGAGAGAATCGGGAGAAGTTTGATAGATTGAATTGAATGAAAGATACAGCACCAGGTCCTTGCCAACCATCGATCGGTCGTTCACACTAGCTCTATGTTATCCCACTTTCACATCCACTCCCTACACACTTGGAGGCAATTTTACAGAGGCCAATTAACCTGCATACTAACATAGGTTAACTGTTTTCTGTAAACTGATGTGAGGGGGAGGGGTGGGAGATTGCAACCTTCACGTGGTCCGCCCTGTTTCGACGAATGCAATCAACCTGGCGTGCACAATCAAATAAGATCAAATGGAACAAGTTGTCCTCCAACTTTAGACTGTGCACGCCATACGCAAGAAGAAGAAGATGAGAGGGGGAAAGTATTGGGATTAGTATTGATGGTAATTATGGAAAAAAAGGTGCTGGAGTAACTCAGCAGGCCTGAAGGGCATAAATAGACACATTTTTGGGGTCAGGACTCTTCTTTAGACATGATCATGGTAGGCTGAAAGTCTGAAGAAAGGTCCTGACCCAAAAGATCACCTATCTGTGTTCTCCAGAGAGGCTGCCTGACCATGCTGAGTTACTCCAGCACTGTCATTTTTTTTGGTGGGCTGAAAGGCTTGCTCATGTGAGATTGCAATTTTAAGTAGAAGAAAATGACATCGCTAACCCAAACTCTTGGGCAATCAATCATTGGTTTTACACTGAGGTTTTTGTAAAATAAGTGTTTTAATATCTGAAGGCAATCTTGCACAATACAAACTGTTTCACGTCCAACATAATACACAATATTGCAGTACAGTGTTTAAAAAGTCGCCATGCAGGAAGAGACAGAGAAAGTAAAAGAGAAGATATAAGCCATGCGTTTGGATACAAATATACTCCCTCGTCATTAATGGTTGCAAGGTTCGTGAAGAAAGTTGTCGAGCATATAATCACACAACCTGCAAAAAACGCACTGTCAGTTTGGCATTGGCATGCAAACCATTGATCAGTAATGACAGTACAACAAAATTGTACAAAAGGCTGCAGGTAATATTTTAGTCATTTCTAACTTGTTAGAAATACCCTGGCAAAACGGAAAGAAAATGTCCCAAAGAAACATTCGCATGACACCTGTACAACAGCACAGGGTACCCACTTGCAATGAATGCTGTTGGCGTTCAGTTTATAATGTTAAATTAGGATTATTTTCCGATGCTCCATTGAATTTTTTACTTTCCTTTTACCAAGGTAAATTAAGTGGACGTGTGTACTCAAAGAATTTACAATAGAATTGTCATATAATTGTGATGCCTATAATCACACACAATAATTGTACAGGTCTGAATCCAGAACATTTAATGCAATGCCTAATTCATCATTAGTTTATTTAGGCAGGTCCATTGACAAAATGCACAGTACAACTTTACATCAATGCTGATATACAGTTCAAGAAGCATTAACCCTTTGAGGACTTGAAAAAATTACTAAAAAAAGTTTAAAATATACAAAGTACACATTCAAAGCACATGGGGTGGTGTGAAAATGGGGTATGGTTTTGTACATTTCTTAATATTTCATATTAAGAAAAGCATGCTATCTTTATAAATGTTGTATAATGTGCGAACTGAAATATCAGGTCCTGGAAGATATTTAGACTTTAGACTTCACAGATAGAACGTGGAAACAGGCCCTTCAGTCTGCCCACCGAGTCGTGCCGACCAGCGATCACCCTGTACACTAACACTATCCTACACACTAGGGACAATTTTACGATTTTTTCCCAAAGATAATTAACCAACAAACATGTACGTCTTTGCAGTTCATCAGCTCCATGTATTTATATCATTAACTGTTTATTAATTGTTGTTAAATCCTGATTGGAGTGAACGATGAATCACAATGTACATTGAAAAAAATGGTAAATGATTTATAATTTAGTCCAAATTACTGCTTTAATTATTAATTGCACTGCACAGGCTTTCAACTTCTGTGTGATTTACTGTTGGAGGAGAGCAGGATAATGAGAAAGAGGGAGAGAGAGAGAGAGAGAGAGAGAGAGAGAGAATGAGAGAGAGAGAGAGAGAGAGAGAGAGAGAATTAAGACGCAGTGAGAGAGAGAGAGAGAGAGAGAAACAGATAAAGAGATGAATAATGAAAGTGAATAAGAACGAGAGTGACAGAGAGAGAGAGAGAGAGAAAAAAGAAAGACGCAGTGAGAGAGAGAGAGAGAGAGAGAGAGAGAGAGAGAGAGAGAGAGAGATTAATATTGAATTGCTAAACTTGCTATTGTGTTGTACTGCTTACAGCTGCAAGAATGTGTAGCAATCAATAAAGGGCTATAGGCCTATTGCAAGTTTATGTACAGGGACATATCTATCCATGCACTGTATTTATACTTATGCATTTTAAATATGTATGTCATGTTTTATACTTTGGCAATATAACAATGTTTTTTATCATGCCAATAAAGTTTTTAAATTGAAAATTGAATTGAGAGAGAGAGAGAGAGCCCACGCATGCAAAGCAAAACAGTGGTTTGGGAAACAGAGGCAATATTTCACATTGCAGCCCCTCATCACACCAAGGCCTTTGATCTGAAACACTAACCCGGCTTTGAACCGCATCTGTTGCTTTGTTAGCGAGCAGTTGCTTTATGTGTGCGGCCTTCTGTGTGCTTGGCCATATCTGTGTGTATGTGCTTGCATGTGTCTGTGGCCATGTTACTTTGTGTGGTGCATGCAGTTGTGTTCAAGTATGTCTGTGTTTCTAAAACTTCAGAAATTACTCTGAATATTCAGACCAACAATTACCCCTTCACTAGTTCTATCTTACACACTGGGGACAATTTACTGAAGCCAATTAACCAAAAAAATTGCATGTCTTTGAGATGTGGGAGGAAACCGGAACACCTGGAGAAAACTAACGTGGGAGAACGTGCAAACTCCATACAGACAGCACCCATAGTCAGGATTGAATCAGGGTCTCTGGTGCTGGTGCTGTTATACTTTGGGGCGCCACTGTGCCACCCCAAAGTATAAGATTTCCAATGATTTATTCAATTGAAAGGGACCAGGAAGAAAATCCTGCAGCGTTTAGGACAATCACCATAGGTACAGAGGGAACTAATAAAAAATGGATTAAGTGTACTCTGATCTTCTGCCATATCCTGAACAATGTCTAATTTTGATGTTTTGAGATTGTAGCACAATTAATTGGAGACAAAATTTAGTGTCCACAGTTCATTTTGAATTTTTGGGATATTGAATTCTGAAGATTAGGTCTGGACTTCTGTTTAAGAAAGAACTGCAGAAGCTGGAAAAATCGAAGGTCGACAAAAATGCTGGAGAAACAGCGGGTGAGGCAGCATCTATGTAGCGAAGGAATAGGCAAAGCTTCGGGTCGAGAACCTTCTTCAGACAGTCTGATCAGATCAGATCAGCTTGCTGAGTAAAACACTTGCAGAATAGGTTTCAGACCGTAATCTAGGCATAAAAAGTCTCCGTAAAATGGAAAGCAAGTTTGGTAGGACATAACACGCATAGAATGCACCTTTCATCTGCACACAGAACTGCAAGAATTGAAGATAGTTATGTACACAACTATGATGCCTGATATCACCTGATGCCAGTCACCAGCCTATTTCCATCTCTTTTCAGATGTGGCTCCATCAATGCATTTGACTAGAAAACTACAAGGATGAATCTTCAACAATTACTGAAGAGAAATGCAGGAAGATAAATGCACAGAAAAACATTAAATATAGTCAGAGAAAAGACTAAAAGCCAGGCAGGGGACATGTCAGAAACTGTCCTGGGCCATTTGTGCCAACTGTGGAGGATAGTGAGTATTTCTCAAATGCAGATCCATTGAAGTAATCTAGAACATTTGGCAGAGAACAATCATTTTTCGCTTGGGCAGCTTACAAACCAACGGTGTGAATATTGATTTCTCTATCTTCAAGTCACCCTTACAACCCCTGTCTCTCTGTCCCTCCCCACCCTAGTCGTTGTACTAGTTTCACTGTCATGTCTGATGAGTTTCACTGTTTGAATCTACCTGGTTTCTCTTTCTCCACACCCGACAATGCCCAGTGTGGGCTCCACCCTTCCTTGATCATGGTTGCTGGCTTTTTTATTTTTATTTTTATTTTTTGCATAACTTTCATTCATTTTTTTCCCTATGTACCTTTTCAAATCTCTCATTTCCCTCTCCTCTGACTCTCAGTCAGAAGAAGGGTCTCGACCCGAAACATCACCTATTCCTTTTCTCCAGAGATGCTGCCTGTCCCGCTGAGTTGCTTCAGCTTTTTGTGCCCTTTTGTGCCTATTCTCAATCTGCATGGTCTTTTCTCCTTGAGGTTACGTGCGGCCTCTTCCAGCTTGCAGTGATAAATCCTGTCCTCTCCATTACCCGTCCTGCCTTTGCCTAAATTATATACATACCTAGACTGTGAAATGCTTTGGAAAACTACTTTTTTGCTACTCTGGGCCAATATTACAGACTTAGATATGAAATGTAATCCAAGCAGGCCATCACTGGCTTTTTTTCACAAATTCTCCCCACTTATCATAAAAAAGAAATAAACAAAATACTTCTACTCATGTCAATCACGTTTAATAATCACTAATCTAACCATGAGATCCAGATCTTCTAGCCTCCCTCTGCAGCTGAGGATAAAACTGAGACAGGAATCAATTGCTGAATATTTATCGATCACACCTCAAGGTACTGCTACGGTACTTGCAAATGCCACAAAGCTACGGCAACACTGTACAACAGCTACTCGCTATACACTGGTGAAGTCAAGGAAATCCATGCTTCAGTTGTTTTGAGCACATGAAATTGACTGAGAGCCAGAGAACATATCAGGATTGCTCAGAGGTCCCACTCCACTGGATTTGGCCTACTCTTGGGAACATGGATAGCGTGAGCATTCATTCAATGGATCTTCAGTACATATATAGACAGAAGCACACTTGGCGTTGAAATCAGGCTTAGATTATACTGTACAATCGCGGATGCTGATTCACTAAGGAACACTGTGAGCTGCCATCCCAGACCCAGTTCACCCCCTCACACGTGTTTAACAAATGTGACTTCTATTGTGGCAAATGAGAAATTCTGCTTCAGTGAAAGGTTTAAGTAGTCAAAAGGCTGGAGTTCAGGTTTGACCTTCAGAAATCAACATCCCTTGCATTCTGTGGCCTTTTGGAAACAGCTTTTAATAAAGAACCATCACAGCATAAGAACAGAATCTGTTCACCTCTGTAATCCATGTCTGGGATGTCCAAAAGTAATGCAGATGAATGAAAATTGTTGGCTTGGGAGCGTGTACAACTAGTCATCTGATAAGGCTTGGTGATGGGGCCAACTAGTTTGATGATTTGTCCCATTTCATTTATCAGCTTTCTCATCAACAACATTGCAATCATCTTCCTAGTCACACAAGTAGCTCCATCTCTCTCTCTCCCATCAGGCAGGAGGTACAGATGTATAAAAATGCACATGTCCAGATTCATTGAAATATTTATCGAAATAGATGCATGTTTCGCTTCCCAGCATTGCTCTTGTACAGGTTCTCAAACCAAGTGATAAGAATATATATATCATGTATGTCTTTGGCTTGCATATCACCACTGATGTAAACCCCAAGAGAACTTGAGGCGTGTTTCATTGAATGCAAAGTGCTGGAGGAACTCAATGGGTCATGCGGCATCCGTGAATGGAATGGACAGACGATGCTTCAGATCTGGACCCTACTTCAGTCAGGGGAGAAAGGGGAGATCAGACAAGGATGAAGTCATGTGGATACAAGGAACTGCAGATGCTGGATAACAATAAAAAACGCAAAGTGCTGGAGTAACTCAGCGAGTCAGCAGCATCTCTGGAGAACATGGTGACGTTTCAGGTCGGGACCCTTCTTCAGAAGGATATTTGACCACATCCGATTGATGTTGAATGCAAATACCTTTTTCATCCCATCGACAGAAACATTGATGCAGTGAGCTGAGAGGTCAGTAGTGGGATGGAAGATAATTGACAGAGGCAGGTTGGGACATAGAGCCTTTGTTTTGTGCTGTACTTTTTCTATGTAGCCATGAATATTTATATTTTGGTGAATTATTACAAACACTAAAACCAGGCTATTGCACACAGATGTGAATATAGCATTTATCAGTTAAAACAAGCAACTTAATACAAAGCTGTAGAGAGAGGTTGAACAGGCATCTGAAAGGCAAAGTCATACTATTCCTTCAGCACAGGGTGATCTTATAGAGGTGCACAAGATCATGAGAGGAATAGACGCACAGAGTCTCTTGCCCAGAGTAAGGGAATCGAGAGCCAGTTTAAGATGAAGGGGGAAAAGATTTAAGAGGAATCTGAGAGGTAACTTTTTCACACAAAGGGTGGTGGGAGTATGGATCAAGCTGCCAGAGGAGGAAGTTGAGGCAACATTTAAGAAACATTTAGCCAAATGCAGGCAGGTGGGACTAGAGTAGATGGAACATGTTGGTCGGTTTGGGTAGGTTGGACTGAAGGGCCTGTTTCTACACTGAATCACTCTTAAGTGCTGGAGGAACAATTTGGGTTGGGACCCTTGTCTGCAGAAGGGTCTTGCCCTGAAACATCATCTATCCTTTCCCTCCGCAGATGCTGCCTGGCCCGCTGAGTTCCTCCAGCACTTTGTATTTTGCTCACGTTTCCAACATCTGCAGTTCCTTGTGTCTCCAACTTAATGCCTTAACCATTGCATCCTACAACATGACGCATAGAATGCCAAGGATCCGTGCATTCATATTTGATTGATATTTGATTCCAAGACAATAATGTAGCCCAAGGTAACATTAGTTGCAGGCACCAAGAACTGCAGATGCTGGAACCTTGAGCATATTTTCATTATCATTGCAGATTGGGAACAGAGGTATCTCAGTCTGCTGATAAATCATATGTCTTTCAATGTTTATTTTGAGAAATTGAACCTGAGGTTTGGGTGATTGTTTGCCTTTTGGAGGAACATTTCCATTTCAGCTGAGTTTGTACATGATGAGACTGTGAACAAACTGCATTTCTTTCATAAAACAGATCAACACCAAGTGCTGGAGTAACTCAGCGGGTCAGGCAGCTTCTCTGGAGAAAAAAGATGGGTGACGTTTCTGGTCAGGACCCTTCTTCAGACTGAGAGTAGTGGGTGGAGGGGAGTGGGGAGTTGAATAGCTGTAGGCGAGAAAACACCAGAACCTATCAAGTCCGGCCACAAATGACCTCAGGCAGGGCGTTGCCTGGTAGGTTCATTGTTGTCCGGGGAAGGTCCGATCACAAGATGGAAACCAAGCCAATACTCTGGAACTGATGAAACAACTAGGGTGGAGGGATGGGGCAAGGGGGCAGGGGGGAAGGGGGGGAGTGTAAGAAGCAACCTAATTAAAATTAGATAATTTAATGTTCATACCGCTGGGTTGTAAGCGACACAAGCAAAATCTGAGGTGTTGTTCCTCCAATTTGCGAGTGGCCTCACACTGACAACGGAGGAGGCTCAGGACGGAAATGTCAGTGTGGGAATGGGAGGGAGAATTGAAATGGTTGGCAACGCCTCCATTGCCATTCCCTTCCACCTATATCGCTCCCTCTGGCTTTATAACTCACTCCTAGTCTCTCCTTACTTGACTTCCATTGTTCCCCTCTTAAGATCACACCTTCCCTAGCCAACAATGGGCCTACCAGGTACTGCCATGCCTGAGATCATTTGTGGCCGGCCTTGAGGGTCCTGGTCTTTTCTCACCTCCACCTCCCTCCCCCCCCCCCCCCACTACTTTCAGTCTGAAGAAAGGTTCCAACTCAAAATGCCACCCCTCCTTTTCCGCCAGAGACACTGCCTGACCCGCTGAGTTACTCCAGCACTTTTTGTCTATCTTTGGAATAAACCGGCACCTGCAGTTCCTTGTTTCTACATTTTTCCTGCCTACTTTATGCGGTGACATTTACTCTGTTGAAGGGGACAATTTCTGGCACGGAATAATCAGGCAATGTTTGCCTGTAATTAAAACAGGAAGGAAATGCAGGGTAAAATATAAAGAGAAATGTGCTGGAAATACTCAGCAGGTCAGGCCACACCTGTGGGAAGGGAAACAGCTAACATGTCAGGTCCAAGATAAGGGAAAACCATGACAATTCTTGGGGCCACTGAGGTCCATGCATTCTGCTGCTAAACCCACTGATAAATATTCCTAACAAATAGATCATTGAAGATAGAAAAGTACAAATGATCCTCATTTTAAACTGCTTCATTATATCAACAAGCAAATTGTATTCACACAAGTAGCCAATAGTACATTTGTGGTCCAGCAATTCTTTTCAATGCAAGGATTTCCTCTTTAGAACATGGAACACAGAATAGGACAGCACAGGAACAAGTTATTTAGTCTACAACGTTCATGCTGAATGTGATGCCAAGTTAAACCGATCTCCTCTGCTGGCACATAATCAATAGCTCCCTATTCCCTGCTTTTTCCATGTGATTATCTGAAACTCTCTTAAGTGCCACTATCATATCTGCCTCCACCAACACCCCTGTCAGCGAATCCCAGCGCCCTCTGTGTATTAAACTTGTCCCACATACCACCTTTAAACTTTGCCCTCTCACCTTAAAGCGATGCCCTCTAGTCTTTGACATTTCCACTCTGGGAGAAGAGTTCTGACTGTCTACCCTATCTATGTGTCTCACTATTTTAGTGTCAGGTCTCCCCTCAACCTCCGGCATTTCTGAGAAAGCAATCCAAGTATGTCCAACCTCTCTTTATAGCTAATATGCTGTGATCCGGACAACATTCTGGTACACCTTTTCTGCACCCTCTTTAAAGCCCCCCACACCCTTCCTGTAATTGGACGACCAGAACTGCACTTAATACTCCAAATGAAGCCTGACCAAAGCCTTATAGAGACGGCAAGAGCTATCAGGGTGGCACACTGGTGCAGCCGTAGAGTTACTGCCTTACAGTGCCAGAGATCTGGGTTTGATCCTGACTACGGGTGCTGTCTGTTTGGAGTGTTACCTTCTCCCTGTGACCAAGTGGGGTTTCTCCGGGTGCTCTGGTTTCCTCCCACACCTTAAAGATGTGCAGGTTTGTAGGTTAATTGCTTCTGTAAATTGTTCCTAGTGCGTACGATAGTGGTGGTGTATGGCTGATCGCTGGTCGGCACGGACTCGGTGGGCCGAAGGGCCTGTTTCCATGTTGTATCTCTAAAGTTTCAAGTTTATAGCTGCAACATGACTTACTGGGTTTCTCCAACCTGGATGGAAAGGCATATGGAGTTGTTGATGGAGAACTGAATTAAAATATCCATTGATGTAATTTGGATGTAATCATTCATAAGACTCCTACCTGCAATATTTAGACACTGTATCAGCCTACAGCACCGAATCCTGTTTATTAATGTAGGAAGTAACATGTAAGCGTTTAGCACAGACTGGGCATAGGTGCAGTCACAAGGAACTGCAGATAATGGTTTATAAAAAAGTCACAAAGTGGTGGAGTAACTCAGTGGGTCAGGCAGCATCTCTGGAGAACATGGATAGGCGACAATTCAGGTTGAGACCCTTCTTCTGAATGTGAAGCCAGAAGAAGGAATGTCCGTGGAAGGGGAAAGGGTGAAATGGGTGCACTTCCAAGTGGAGGCAAACCCTCCCTTGCCTGTATCCACCTATTACTTGCCAGGCTTTGTCCCGCCCCATCTCTCTTCCAGCTTCCTCCACCTCGATAACAATCAGTCTGACGAAGGTCCCGGCCTGAAACATCACCTATCCATGTTGTCCAGAGATGTTGCCTGATCCGCTGAGTTACTTTTTTTGGGCATAGCGCATGTTTGTTCCACCTCAAGCCCCCAAATCATCTCCAAAGGTTGCAGCTTGTGAGCTGCTTCTAGCAATGGATTCAGTGGATTTTAATGAGTCGATCACCATGCTGGAAATCCAGAGATATTTGAGATCTCTCCAAATCTGATCAGGCTTTTACACTATGGGATAAGAAGCTTTAAAAATATAGCATCAGTAATGGTGACCATAAAATTCTTGGATAATATTGAAAAATAATTCACGCAGATCCCAAATTCCCTTTCATCTGGTCTGCGTGTCTCCAGACTCAGAATTAGGCAGCTCATTCTCAACGACTCTTGGCAATGGTTCCTCCAAGTAAATCCGGCTCCAAGTAAATCAGTTCAAAGGGATTTAGAGATTGGAAGAAAATGCTGACTTAGCCAGAAACGTCCGCATGTCATGAATGAATAATCAGGGGAAAAAAACACAAAATCAATTGTAAGAAATTTGCTGAATCTAGGTCCCTGGTGTTGAAAAGCAGTGGAGAGATTCATCAGATGTGTCAAATCCTTCAGCCTTGATAAAGAACGTTCTCTAGAAGGGTATAATCACCCTTTCAGAGCAGAGTTCTGCTCAACATTTTGCAACAAGATGCAACAGGTTCCAATCAAGCAGTACAGTTCATTCATAGCGACAATTCTCATCCAAAGTTTTGATGTTATGGATTGTATGGAGTAAATGTTAGCTATTTACTTGTTTAGAAAGTGCAATATCTTTGTGTGGAGTTACATTAGGCAGGTCATGCATTGTTATTAAAGTGTAGACACAAGGAACTGCAGATGCTGGTTTACAAAAAAAAGTGCTGGAATAACTCAGCGAGTCAAGCAGCATCTCTGGAGTCTGGAAAGGGGATCAGAAACGCCACCTATCCATGTTGGCCAGAGAACTGTGGCCTGACCCGCTGAGTTACTCCAGCACTTTGTGTCCTACCATGCCTGTATATTGCTTAACAACCACTCCACTGACTCCAGGACAGGGGAATGAAGATAAGGGGTAGTATAAAAAGCCATGCATGCTTTGTATCTGAGATCATCTGCTCTGGGACATGAGTCTTCCAAGTTGGCCAATTTGTAATAAAGAGAGAGAGAGAGTAGAAACATGGATCTGCAGATGCTGAAGAAGCATTCCGACTCAAAACGTCACCTATCCATGTTCTCCAGAGATACGCCTGACCCGCTGAGTTACTCCAGCACTTTGTGTCTTTTTTTGGTTATTTAAGTATCTCATTTAGAAGACAATGAGAAAACATCTGTTCTTTGATGCTCCAAAACCAGCAATTCTGACCTCTTTTGAAAGTTGAACATGAAGAGTACAAAATCTGAAATTATTATCATTAACACACGTGCAAAAAGTCAAATGGACTCAAATTCATTGATTTGATTCATCAATTGAACAATACAGCATGGAAACAGGCCTTTCGGCCCACCGAGTCCATGCTAACCATCGATCACCCTTTCATACGTTCAATGTCATCCCACTTTCTCATCCGCTGCTTACACACTAGGGGTAATTTACAGAGGCCTATTAACCCACAAACTTGCACGTCTTTGGGTTATTGGAGGAGCACCTGGAGGAAACTCATGCGGTTACAGGGAGAACATGTAAATTCCACTTAGACGGCACCCGAGGTCATGATCAAACTCTGAAGCTGAGAGGCAACTGCTCTACCAGCCTGAACAAATGTGTAGGAAAGAACTGCAGATGATGGTAACTCAAATTTCACTGTACCTTAATTGGTACATGTGACAATTAAATCAAATCTTGAATCTTGACACAAAATGTTGGAGTAACTCAGTGGGATGGGCAGCATCTCTGGAGAGAAGGAATGGGTGACGTTTCGGGTCGAGACCCTTCTACGGAAATGTACTGCGTGCAAAAATGCCGTATAGTGTCAAACATAGAACAGATGTGGAAAATAAATCACAATACAGCTGTAAAACTTTGCTTAGGCCGCGTTTGGAGTATTGCGTGCAATTCTGGTTGCCCCATTGGGAGGATGTGGCGGCTTTAGAGAAGGTGCAGAAGAACTAATGCAGAATGCTGATTGGTTTTGGGGGCATTGGCTATAAGGAGAGGTTGGACAGACTTGGATTGTTTTCTCTGGAACGTCAGAGGTTGATAGAAGTATACAAAATTATGACAGGCATTGATAGGGTGGACAGACAGAGTCTATTTCCCATGGTGGAAATATCAAAGAGGAGAAAGCTTTAAGGTGAGAGGGGCATGAGGCAAGTTTTTTCACACACAGGGTATTGGGGCCTGGAAGGTGCTGCCAAGGGTGGTGGTGGAGGCAGATACAATAGTGGTGTTTAGATAAGCTAGGAAAGGAGAGATATTGATTACATGCAGGCAGAGGAAATTAGTTTATCTTGGCATCAATTTGGCACAGACATTGTGGGCCGAAGGGCCTGTTTGTGTGCTGTACTGTTGTAATTTGTGTGTTGTATGTTGTAGATGGTGCACAGAATATGCCTGGTCTGATGAACCAAGACATGTTAACCTAACCATACAGAGTTCAGGAAAAGAACATGAAATAGAATAATAAATCTCTCTCCTGCAGGAACGCCAGCTAAATTAGTGTTATTGTGCTACCTTCGTACAGTGCCTCTGCTTTGAAATTATTCTATGTAGAAAATGTTTGGAACAATCCAATAATTGATTATCTTTTGTACAGAGGACTGGATTGGATGGTGGAAATGAATGTGCTTGGTTAGAGACCGTTAGCAGAATAAGATTTTGGAAAGAAAAATAACTTGATCCTAATCAATTGGGATCAAATTGAACAGTTGAATACTTTGAGCAGAACTGCGAACCTTGGAAAGGTGTGTAAAATGGACGGCTGTGGTTTTACACAGGTGCCAATGTTATTTCTGTCGGTCAGCAGAATTTTGACAGGTTGCCATTTCATTCCTGTTGTATTAACCCCCCTTCCCCACCATACACACACACACACACACACACACACACACACACACACACACACACACACACACACACACACACACACACACACACACACACACACACACGCACACAGGGAAGCTGAAAGCACTGTCCTTTGCATTGTGGAAAGGACTGCTTTCGAGTTGAAAATTATAATTCTTTATGATTATCATCTTCTGTTTCATAACATCTACCGCATTTTATGGATTGGCCCAGCTTGGATCACGGCGTTTACACTGAGCTGCAGACAACGGATTTACAGTTGAACTGATTTGGTCTAAACAAGCTCCCAAACGAGTCACAATCGGCAAAACAATAGCAACGGTGGAGGCACCAAACAATGAAACATTACAAATTCCCATTGATTTTCCAAACAATTGGCTAAAAGAGCTTCAGCATTATATAAACCAGTTAGATTGTAGAAAGAATCAATTCGTAAATTCAAATGACAAAACAGACAATTTTCAAACAGTATCCATGTCATTAAAATACTCAGTATGCAAACCACTTGCAAATCCTCAATGTGTTCCATAGTTGTTACTCACTCTACTCCACATTCATTCGCTGGTTTCATTCCTTGAGTGGACTGAGAAGCCTTCAGTTTAGAAAATCCAGCCCGGACAGGTGTTTGCAACCAACTCCGGCATCCTTGCAATTGTTCCCTGTCTTCTTGGAGGAATGTGAAAAAGTTCCGTCTACTTTGGCCAACCTCGAGCATCCCACACATACGGCATTTGTGGCACAAATCACATGACTGAGGACACAAAACATCTCTAGAGGTTCTGTTTTTGTGGCATCTGACTGCAGCAGAAGTGCAGTCGACACATTAAACATCACGAGGCGAGTCTAAGCATCCTGGAGAGGAGTGGGTCAGATCTGCGTGTGGACACCCAGGCCTGTGGGTGTGTACGGCGGGGGCGCGGGGTTGGGCTTGATGCTCCGAGTTTTCATGTAGGATATAAACTGGTCTGGGATCTCAGCCAGAACGTCCTTGGCCAGTCGTGCCATACTCAGCACGTGGTTGCCTGTGCGGTCAATGTAATCTCGGAACGGCACGAACTGAAAGGAGAAAATACTTAATAAACACAGACTTCTTCGAAAAGGAAGATTACTCCCTTTTAAACCTATCTTTACATTTCACTGAAGAAGGTTCCTGACCTGATGTCCTCCTCCTGACCACCTGAGTTACTCCAGCACTTTGTGTTCTATGCAAGACTCCAGCATCTACAGTTCCTTGTGTCTACCTCTACTTATCTGAGTCCCCTTCCACCCATATCCCTCCTTCTGGCTTTTTATGTCACTCCTCTCCTTTCCTTATCTGATGCACCTTTTGTCTCCTGAGATAGACACACAGTGCGAGAGTAACCCAACGGGTCAGGCGGCATCTCTAAAGAAAAAGGATAGGTGACATTTTGGGACCTGAAAAGGAGTCCCAACCCGAAACGTCACCTATCCTTTTTCTCCAGGGATGCGGCTTGCCCCACTGAGTTACTCCAACACTTTGTGTCCATCTTTGGTATAAACAAGCACCTGCTGTTTCCACCCTTTTGTTTCCTTTTCATCTCTAGCCTTTGTTAGTTACTCCACCCAACTGTCACTGCAAGCCTCCTCACCTGTATCCACCTATCACTTGCCAGACTTTGCCCTGCCCCACCTCTCTTTCCCGACTTTTCCTCCTTTACTACAGTCAGTCTGAATGGGGGTCCTGACCTGAAATGTCTTCTGTCCATTCCCTCCACAGGTGTAGCCTGACCCATTGAGTTACTCCAGCACTTTGTGTATTAGTCCAAGTACTTGGTTTAGGTCATTGTTTTCCCATTATATCCATTGTATAACCTATCTGTGCACTGTGAACTGCTGGATTGCATTCATGTATAGACTTTTCTTTGACTGGATAGCACACAATCTAAAGCTTTTCACTGCATCTCGGTACAAGTGACAATAATAATAAACTAACTAACTGAACTAATTGTTTAACTATATTTATTCCCAGGGGTGTGTACAAGACAGGATGGGCATAGGCAAGTTCCATCCAATAATTATCTGATATCTCAGACATGAGATTACATGCACTGTTGCTCATCTTCACTAGTCCTGTAACTTTATGGACAATTCATGCCAGGCACCTCATTTAGCTTCCTTCACTGTTCCTGTTCCACTCTGTCTGGTTTCTTCCCTTGCCTTCACTCCAGGTTTCAATAAATAATTTTCTGATTATATTATACAATTGACCAAATTTGCTGTAATCTTTGATATGCATTTGACTGTAGGCATCTTTCCTTTGATATATTGGTATTCTGTTTAAGTGTTGTTTCAACCATATTTCGTGGCTGACTTATTGTATCTATGAGTTACAGTGCTTAATAAAATCAGAAATCTTGATACTGTCGACCAGAACCTGCTGATGTATGTCAGATACCAGCGTTAATGTGCAAGGCAGCCAGCAACTTGTGGTGTGAAGAGAGGTCCCAAGAGCGGCAAATCACCACTTATTGTGCCCCTCACTGCTAACTTTAACCTTAATGAGAGTTAGACACAAAGTGCTGGAGTAACTCAGCGGGTCAGGCAGCATCCCCGGAGAACATGGAATGTCGAGGTTTCTGGTTAGGACCCTTATGACAATTTCCTCATTTTTTCTCCTAATTGTTCCTAATTACCATTCCCCTAATTTTTTTGTAAACCAGCGACTGCAGCTCCTTGTGTCAACAGTTTTATAACGTTGCCGCATTTTCTCATTAATTCCCCGCTAGACTTGTAAGTAACCTTTTAACAATGCAGTAATTGTTAATGATTGCCAATCAAACTCTCTGGTGCAGAAAAGGAATAATTAAAGAGTGATGACTCATTTCTTCAGGATGTTGCAGATTAAAAAAATTGTCAGACTTTGAATTGTTCTATTTTTTCTGTCTTTTGTTCTTTCCTTTCTTTGTGTTTGTCATTGCATTTACATCTTCTTTGCACCCTTTGCAGGTTAACAATATCTTTCCTATAACAGGGTGGCCAGAACTGAAAACAATACTCCAACTGTAGCCTGACCAACACCTTGTATGTTGAGGGACACATCAGTTGTTTTAACAATTACGGTAGTGGGGAGATCACCCTTCACTTCATGCCAGCTCAGTCATTCATTAAGATTATGATTTATCTTCCAGCCCAGTTCTATATCGCTGTTGTCTCCCCATATCCCGATTCCTTAAATGTTCAGAAAGCTAACGACTTCTATTTTGAATCAATGCTTCGGCCTTAATGAGAGTTAGACACAAAGTGCTGGAGTAACTCAGCGGGTCAGGGAGAAGAGACTGCAGCCCTATGATTTTTGCCTCCACCACAGTGAGGTGCTTGGAGGACTCACTGTGGTGATGTTAATTTGTGTTTATTGTTGTTATAATTGTATGATGTATGTATGACTGCAGGCACGAAATTTCGTTCAGACCGTAAGGTCTGAATGACAATAAAGGCATTCAATCAATCAATTCAATCAATTCAAAACCTCCACGGTAGCTGATTCCAAATTTTCTCCAACCTTGTAGTTCTAAGTTGACTTACCCCCACCAACCCCTAACTCTGACAGTACGACCACGAGTTCCACACTGTTCAACTAGGGGATGCACCCACCCTCTTTCCCTCCATTCCGTCCATCCCTGCAGGGACTTAAAAAGACACAAAGTGCTGGAGTAACTCAGCTGGTCAGGCAGCAACTCTGGAGAACATGGAAAAGTGGCGTTTCGAGTCGGGACCCTTCTTCAGACTGTATATATTGTATATATACTGCGTTATACTGTATATATGTGGATATATTCTTCTTCTTATCGAGTCCACACACAAGATTAGAAGTTGTTCAGCCAGAGCTGATCACTCATCTCGGCCTCTGGTGTCTGTCTAGTCGCTACTTGTGCTTCTTGTGCGTGGTGGTGGAAAGACTGGTAGAAACAGGGCAGTGATGTGAACGCTCTTTCCTTGACCCCATGTGGATATATGAATCTACATATATATATGTGTGTGTGTGTATGTAGTTGAATATATATGTGCGCGTGTATGTGAATGTAAGTGGACGTGGGGAAAGGGAAAGGAAGAAATGTGTGCAAACCCCTCTCACCTGCGTCTGTCTAACCCACTCCCACCTCATCCAGCTTTCGCCCACCCCTTCCCCACCACAATCAGTCAGAAGAAGCATCCTGACCCGAAACATCACCTATCCATGTTCTCTCGAGATGCTGCCTGAGTTACTCCAACACCCTGTGTTTTTTTTAGTAATTCTGTATGTTCTGTTCCTTGTGCCCACAGGAATTTAGCAAGCTTCATTGAGCTTCATTGACTCACATCCATCCTTCATCCAAACACATACCTGTACAATATCTCTCTCTGCAGGTTTACCCCGAGAAGATACTCGGATGTCATCTCCGTCCAGTTCCACCATCGCTGAAAAGAATGAAGAAAAGATTTTGCAGCAAATATAGATTGTGGAAACAAAATGATCTGCAACTACATGGTTCACCTTTAGTTAGTCCACCATCTCATGTGGTTCAGATATATTAGTTGTGTTGGCTGCACATTTAATTTCACCTGTCAGAAAGCAAGCATGAGATGCTGTGGGGATTGATTTAACTAAGATTAGATTTGCGGATATCGCTTTGTGCTACGGCTAATAATCATCTCAGAGATCAATTAGTGCGGACAGAACAGATTATTATCTTATGGCATTCATCAAGGGCAGCACAGTAGCGGTAGAGTTACTGCCTTACAGCGCCAGAGACCTGGGTTCGATCCTGACTACAGGTGCTGTCTGTATGGACTTTGTACGTTCTCCCCATGATTGCATGGGTTTTCTCTGGGTGCTCCGGTTTCCTCCCACACTGCAAAGACGTACAGGTTTGGACGTTTATTTATCTTCCGTAAAAATTGTAAATTGTCCCTGGTGTACAGGGGTCACTGGTTGATGCGGACTCGATGGGGCAAAAGGCGTGTTTCCGCGCTGTATGTCTAAACTAAAGTGAACAAGTGTGAACGGGTGATCAATGGTCGGCGTGGACTCGATAGGCTGAAGGTCCTGATTCCATGAACTAAACTAGACTAAATAAACCTATAAGTAACTGGCTTGGAGTTTTCTGTCAATGAATGAATTAACCCCTGTCTTTACGTGGAATACGATTCATGTCCCAGGAATGGCTCATGTAAACTGTCGGGAAATGAAACATTTTTGCAAATCATTTACAGAATTTTTATATTTTGTTCTTTGAGATTATCACTTGTGGAGTAAAATTCCGATCAATATTGAAAATAAATTATAAAGTTAAACTTCCACGTTCCCTTTAGAACTGGGAGAGAACTAAATTGATTGGAATTAATTTACTTTGTTTTGCAGCATGGAATTTTTAATCTTTAATCTTTTGGATCTTTAATCCGAACATAGACACAAAATGTTGGAGTAACTCAGCGGGCCAGGCAGCATCTCTGGAGAGAAGGAATCGGTGACGTTTCGAGTCGAGACCCTTCTTCAGATTCTCGACCTAAAACGTCACCCATTCCTTCTATCCAAAGATGCTGCCCGTCCCGCTGAGTTACTCCAGCATTTTGATTCTATCTTTGGTTTAAACCAGCATCTGCAGTTCCCTCCTACACATTATCTTTAATCCATACCCACATAGAATAGTATTGCAGGAAGAGATCATTCGGCCCACAATTTCTCTGCTGAACGTGATGCCAAGATAAACTATCTCATCTGTCCTCCATATCCCTCCATACCCAGCATATCTTTGTACCTACCTAAAATCTTCTTCAATGTCACTATTGTTTCTGCCTCCACCACCAGCTCCGGCAGCACGTTCCAGGCGTCTGCCACTCTCTGCATAAAAACTTGCCCACACATCTCCTTTAAACTTTACCCCTCTCACCTTCAAGCTATGCTCTATAGTCTTTGCCATTTCCATCCACTGTCTATCTGACTCTCATAATTGCTCACATAATTCCATATACTTCTATCAAGTTTCCCCTCAACCTCTGGCATTCCAAAGAAAACACTTGAAGTTTATCAAACCTCCCCTTATAGCTAATACCCTGTAATCCGGGCAGTATTCTGGTGGATAGAGTCTAGTGTGTGAGGAAGGGTCTCGACCTGAAATGTCACCATTCCTTCTCTCCAGAGAAGCTGCCTGTCCCGCTAAGTTACTCCAGCTTTTTGTGTCTAGTATTCTGGTAAACCCCATTAACTAGGAACTAATTCATAGGATCCTTATCAAAGACTCTCATAATTTTATAAACTTCTATCAGGACTCTCCTCAACTCCTGATGTTCCAGAGAAAGGGATGCCTCCTCTGGTGAGAGAATGAGTAATGCTGGATCAGAGTTCTGTGTGGATTATCAGACTTCTGTTATCTGACCTCCGTGATTCTTGTTGATCTGTGGACCCTTACTATTCCGCTCACAATTTCAATTCGGCTTTAAGTTTGATCGATTGAGCTTTAAGTGAAAGGACCTACATTTATTGTTTGAGATTGAAGTGGAATTGCATAGAGTCAGAGTCATACGGCGTGGAACCAGGCCCTTCTGCCCAGCTTGCCCACACTGGCCAACATATCCCATCTACACTAGTCCCACCTGCCTGCATTTGGCCCATATCCCACTAAACCTGTCCTTTCCATGTACCTGTCTAAATGTCTCTTCAATGACATTAAAGTTACTGCATAAATGGCATTACTCCCCAGCCCCAGCATCAAACACATTGCTTTACATTTATCTTTAATTAAAAATCAGTACAACTTTAAAACAAATTTTCATCAAGTGATTGTGGTTGTGTGAGACGTTGGTGAGCCTACACCTGCAGTATTGTGTTCAGTTTAAGTCACCCTACAATAGGAAGGATGTCATTCAACTGGAAGAGAACATTTACGGGGATGCTGCCAGGACCCGATGACCTGAGCTATGGGGAAAAAGGTCGGCAAGCAGGGACTTTATTCCTTGGAGTGCAAGAGACTGATAGAGGAGTATAAAATCATGAGGGGAATAGATTGGGAGAATCTTTTTCCCAAGGTATGGGGATCAAGGGTGGAGAGGAATGGAATAGAGGGATACGGACCGAATGCAGGAAAATTGGACTAGCTCAGATGGGACATCTTGGTCGGCAAGGAGGTGTTGGGCCGAAGGACCCGTTACCGTGTCGTATGACTCTACAAATGATTTGATCCGTGCAATGTTTAAAAATCTTATAAGAGAACGCAGGGATTTTTAAATCCATGTGAATATTTTCACATTCAAAATTACACCTTGCTTCCTAAGAATAAGCTTTCTTTTGATCTTTTAAGAGCATCGAGGAGAGATGATAGGATTATAGACTGCACCGCTAGAATTGTGAATCACCTGCACACAATATCATGGATGCCATTTCAATTAATGGTGTGTCAATTTAGGATGCAGTTCAGCTTAGTTTAGTTTACTTTAGAGATGCAACATTTAGAAGAAAGCGAAAAACCATCTGTTCTTTGATGCTTCAAAGACCGGCAAATCTGATTTCCCTTATGAAAGTTGAACATGAAGAGTATAAAATCTTCAATTATTATAATACATGTGCAAAAGGACATATTAAAATTGACTCAAAGATTTTGATTGATCAATTGAACAATACAGCATGGAAATAGTCCCTTCGGCCCACAGAGCCCACGCCGATCATCGATCACCTGTTCACACTAGTTCTATGTTATTCCACTTTCTTTTTTATTTTAATTTAATTTTATTTTATTTTTAATATATTTTTTTATTAAAGGTAATCAATTACAATGCTTCAAACAACTTTATATCAAATTAATTCAATTTGCATTAAGTAAAACACTAGTAATACTTATCTACTATTTTTTTTAGAAATAATGATAGAAAAAGAATAGAACAGTTATAAATCATTAAGAGAGTTATTCCACTTTCTCATCTACACCCTACACACTATGGATAATTTTCAGAGGCCGACTAACCTACAAACCTGCACGTCTTTGCAATGTGGGAGGAAATGGCAGCACCCGGAGGAAACTCACCCGATCACAGGGAGAACATGCAAACTCCACACAGATAGCTCCTGAGGTCACGATCGAACACAGGTCTCTGGCACTGTGAGGCAGCAGCTCTACCCGCTGCCCTCAGTTGCGATCTCAATGAATGGTGAAGTTCACCTGACTTGCTAACTTGCCTGTTGCTGCTCCAAAGTTGTGTTCCCACCGTAACACATTAGGATTAACCAACTCTGGACATTTGAGTGTTAAAATGAAAGAAACATTCTGGTCCATACAGTTTAGCAATGTATTTGTTGTTTTTAAAAGATCATTAAATAGTTTGAAGATTTAAAACAGCTATCCAATGATCATAGACTGATGGAAGAATTAGACAAAGATGTAAACTTTAATTACCAAGAATTATTTTTGCAAAATATTATTGAGATTGATTAATATTTAGCAATCAATTTCTCTACTGCAGTTTCTTTTACAAAGTGTACATATCATGTGTACTTTAAATGTCAAGTAAAAGAATAATCTTTAATTAAAAAAAGGAAATAAATTCTCAGCGGAATTAGCCTTTACAAGTTTAATGCAGATTTTTTTTAAAGGTTCCAAAATTTTAATACATATTCTTTGTCAAGAAGATGCTTGATATTGTTCTGTGGAAGTTCTTGTTTCAGCTTCTCCCTGTGAGTTAAGCTTTATAGGATACTTCTCAATAAAAAGATGCGAATTGCACTCACCATCAAATTCTGCCTGTCCCACTCCAATGATGATAATGGACATAGGAAGCTTTGCGGCCTATAATGAGGAGAAACGTAACACACCATATTGAGGACTTGGCTAATGGAGACAATCTAGGTGTTGAGAATTGATCTGACTCTACCCCAGTGATTCAAAAACAGACACAAAGTGCAGGAGTAACTCAGCGGGTCAGGCAGCATCTCTGGAGAACATGGGTGGGTGATGTTTTGGGTCGGGACCCTTCTTCAGACATGAGAGAGGAGGGGAACTTCTTCACAGTAGGCACACCTTGAGGAGATTTGGCAATGGAGCAGAAACATGTAGAAACAAGGATCTGCAGATGCTGCTTTAGAAAAAGAAGACACAAAGTGCTGGAGTAACTCAGCAGGTCAGGCAGCATCCCGGGAGAACCTGGATAGGTGACAATTCGGATCTGGGCTCTCTTCATCAGACTGATCCATCTGAAGAAGGGTCCTGACCCAAAATGTTACCTATCCATGTTCTCCGGAGATGCTGCCTGACCTGTTAAGTTACTCCAGCACTTTTCTCCCCAATGATGCTCTCTTCATTTATCAGCAGCCTCTGGTATTCTCTCTAAAAATAATGGTTGATCAAGCCGTGCAGAGGGATGTTAGTTGATGCAGGTATGGTGCGAGCTGTGACATATGGCTAGAGTGGGCATGATCTGCTTATTTTAAGTAAGTACCTGGGATGTCTTAACCATTTTGTTAACCATGGAGCCTCATGTTCCACCCGGTCCATCACAGGTACTGACCTCCCCACCATCGAAGGGATCTACGGGACGCGCTGCCTCAAAAAGGCAGCCAGCACCATCAAGGACCCGCACCACCCTGGCCATGCTCTTATTTCACTCCTGCCACTGGAAAAAGGTCCAGGAGTCTGAAAACCATGACTTCCCAGCTCATGAACAGCTTCTTCCCTACAACCACCAAACCAAACTATGAAGGTACACAAAAATGCTGGAGAAACTCTGCGGGTGCAGCAGCATCTATGGAGCGAAGGAGATAGGCAACGTTTCGGGCCGAAACGTTACCTATCTCCTTCGCTCCATAGATGCTGCTGCACCAGCTGAGTTTCTCCAGCATTTTTGTGTACCTTCGATTTTCCAGCATCTGCAGTTCCTTCTTAAAAATCAAACTATGAACTGCCTTGGTTGCTCAAGGGTCTTTGAGCATATTTTGCACTGATAATCCATGTCCGAACTATGGATAAAAGAAACGGGACCACAATGATTTTGGAACAGATGTCTTAACACAAAACCCAGTATGCAGTTATCGTACACCTGCCAGTGAGAATCCAAAGTAAACACTTCTTATTTCATTGTACTGAAAGATCAAAGAAAAAGCTTACAGTCTCTCAGTCTTAATGCATACATTCACACAAAACAAGCTTCAAGAGTGTATTATCAATTGTGTATGACCTGATATCTGAAGCTGTAATCCATTTTGGAGGAAGTTTGCCAGTTCTTCTGGAGATAGTTATGTCGGAATAGATATAATGAACTGGAGGAATGCAATGAGTCAGACAGCATCTCTGGAGAAAAGGAACAGGTGACGTTTCAGGTCAGAACCCTTCTTCAGACTGCCAACCTGAAATGTCACCTGAGTTACTCCATCACTTTGTGTCCATCTTTGATATAAACCAGCATCTGCAGTTCCTTGCTACACAAGTTAAGTCGGGTATCGGTATCGGTTTACTATAGTCACTTGCACTGAGATACAGTGAAAAGCTTTTGTTTACATGCTATGCAGTCGAATCATACTATAAATGAGCATAATTGAGCCATACACAAGTACAACAGGGAATGCAAAGTGAAAAATACCAGAGTGCAGAATACAGTGCTAGAACCTTATGGTGTTGCAGTCACAGAGAAAAATTCCGAGGTCCGCCATGAGGTTGGTTGGAAGATTGGGAATACACCCCAGCTTATAGGAGGACCGCTCAGCAGTCTGATAACAGCGGTGAAGAAGCTGTTCCTGAATCTATTTGAAAAGGTTCATCTAAAGCTGCTTCTTTCTAGCATGAAAATAGCAGCAAGTACACCAAACGTTATCAGCAAACAACGGAGGTAATTTTCAATTTATCTCTGAAGCATAAAATGGGTTGGATGCTTGATGTACAGACAGGCTCACTTTCCTCTGCATTGTTTTCAATCAAAAGAAAGTCTGCGCTGTTCCTGTAATTTCCATCCAAAGGTAATGACAGATTAATGCTTCATTGGTCAGTTGAAATTGACTTTCTATGTGCTGGGAAGAAATGGTTTAAAGAAAATCAATTTCTTGCCTAGTTATTTGTTGGAGTTACTTATGCAGTTAAGTGGATGTACTTCAATGGGTAATTTACTATTCAGAAATATCATCTTTTCTGCACCATTTCCAACTTAATGACATTAATGTTCCTCAATTTATGCACATTCTCTGGAAAAAGATTTTGCAAAAGTTTTATTGACACTATGATACATACCTTTTGGTTTAAGAATCAATTTATTTAGCGACAGTAACGTCTCGATGACTACCCTGCACTTCAATGCCCTATATTCATACACATTAATATCTCCATTACACACTTTGCATTGACTTTGTGATATTTTAAATGTTGCTTAACATGAATTTTCCAGGAATTAAATGACTTTCATACAATGACAAATACCAGCAAATTTGTTATTTCCATTTTTTAAAGTAAATTTCATTTTTAATGTTTATTTAAGTCCATGTGGAAAAAAAAATAAAGGAATCATGATGGAGTAACTGAAGGAGTTACTGTCAATTATACTAATTTCATGTTTACAATCTCCGAAACATATTTGAATTGCTTTATAATATTTTTGCTGAGCGATATAGAAAGGGCAACTCCCTTGTGAAAAGGATGGGAGAAAAGCCTGAAGGAATGGATGTAAATGCATTGAGACATATTTTGGGGAAATATTCATTTATTTCTAATGGTATTTGCTGTTTAAATTCATGGAATCCTGGATTGGAATTGTTGGAAAAATGATCGAAGTATCTAATTCTTTGTGACAGTGCCTTGATCCAATCAAGCTTGGACGGTAAGTTTCGTTTAGTTTAGAGATAGAGAGTAGTACCAGGCCCTTTGGCCCACTGAGTCCACGCCGACCAGCGATCACCTCGTACACTAGCACAATCCTACACACTAGGGACAATTTACAATTTTTACCAAGGCCGATTAACCTACAAACCCTTGCGTCTTTGGAATGTGGGCAGAAACCGGAGCACCTGGAGAAAACCCACGCGATCACAGGGAGAACGTACAAACTCCGTACTGACAGCACCTGCAGTCAGAATCGAACCCTGGTCTCTGCCATTGTGAAGCAGTAAGTCTACCGCTGCGCCACAAATTTATTGACAAAAACCTGATGTCATTCACCATTAAGCAACATTAAAAAAAAATGTTTCAGAACAACTTCCATTTGTAAATCAAACCAGAATAGAACTCACAATCCCAAATAAACCTTACTATGAATCATAATTCTCAAAACCGCCAGCAATAATTCATTGTTTAAAATGAGCAATCAGCAGAAACTGATGATTTGGCTCTCGCTCTCACCTTGTGAATTCTAATGGGGATGTCAGAGTATAGAAGAGAGATCGAGCAACTGTCCATATGGTGCCAGCGCAATAACCTGGCCCTCAACACCAGCAAAACCAAGGAGCTGATTGTGCACTTTGGAAGGAGTAGGAGGGGGACCCACATCCCCATTTATATCAACGGGTCGATGGTTGAAAGGGTCAAGAGCTTCAAATTCCTGGGCGTGCACATCTCTGAAGATCTTTCCTAGTCCGAGAACACTAATGCAATTATCAAGAAAGTTCATCAGCGCCTCTACTTCCTGAGAAGATTACAGAGAGTCGGTTTGTCAAGGAAGACTCTCTCTAACTTCTACAGGTGTACAGTAGAGAGCATGCTGACCGGTTGCATCGTGGCTTGGTTTGGCAATTTGAGCGCCCTGGAGAAGAAAAGACTACAAAAAGTAGTAAACACTGCCCAGTCCATCAACGAGGGGATTTATCACAGTCGCTGCCTCAAAAAGGCTGGCAGTATCATCAAAGACCCACACCATCCTGGCCACATACTCATCTCCCTGCTACCTTCAGGTAGAAGGTACAGGAGCCTGAAGACTGCAACAACCAGGTTCAGGAATAGCTACTTCCCCACAGCCATCAGGCTATTAAACCTGGCTCGGACAAAACTCTGATTATTAATAACCCATTTTCTGTTATTTGCACTTTATCAGTTTATTTATTCATGTGTGTATATATTTATATCATGGTATATGGACACACTTATCTGTTTTGTAGTAAATGCCTACTATGTTCTGTGTGCTGAAGCAAAGCAAGAATTTCATTGTCCTATACAGGGACACATGACAATAAACTCACTTGAACTTGAACTTGAACTTGAAGAGGTGATTCAGTGGCTGTGGAGCAACGTTAAATCGCTTCCCCGAAGACCAAAGGAATAAATGGATTTTGGGTTTACTGCTTCATTCTGAATCCATAATTCAAATAGGGTGAAATCTCCATATTGGCAAGAATTCTGTGAATTTAATTGTCTTAAAATTCCAAACATTGATGGTGGGAGATTGCATCGAGAATCTCTTTTTGCCTCTGCGATCATTTTGCATCACTTGGAAAAATCATTGGACACTCTCTCTCCAGAGTGACCATGTAATCATGACCTGATACAACGACTTAGACTATTATTGTTATTATTGCACTATTATTGTTGGTGTGTCTACGTAATTGTGCATGTGTGTGTGTGTGTGTGTGTGTGTGTATATATATATATATATATACCTACATATATGTGTGTGTAGGAAGGAATTGCAGATGATGGTTTAAACCGAAGATAGATACAAGAAGCTGGAGCATCTCAGCGGGACAGGTAGCTCCTATGGAGAGAAGGAATGGTTAACGTTTCGGGTCGAGACTTATCTAAAGAAGCTGAGCTACTCCAGCTTTTTGTGTCTATATATATGTGTGTGTGTGTGTGTGTGTGTTTGTATGTGAATATACACACGTTAAACTTGTTTTTCTCTCTTGTTTATTACATTGTTTACAGAGTCCTGTTGCAAGTAAGAATTTCAGTGTTCTATATGGGACATATGGCAATATAACACTCTTGACTCTCTCTTAATATGCATGAGAATCGCTGGAGCGGCACTCATCATGTGGGTGGTATTCCAGCAGCTCCTGACTTGCACCTAGGTGATGGTGGAAAATCCTCCAGGGTGACACAGTGGCAGAGCTGCCTCCTTACAGCGCCAGACACCCGGGGTCGATCCTGACCACGGGAGCTGTCTGTACAGAGTTTGCACATTCTCCCTGTGACCCTGTGGGTTTTCTCCGGGTGCTCAGGTTTCCTCCCACAGTCCGAAGACGTGCAGGCTTGTCGGTAAATTGGCTTCAGTAAAATTATAAATGAACCATATAACCATATAACAATTACAGCACGGAAACAGGCCATCTCGGCCCTACAAGTCCGTGCTGAACACTTATTTTCCCCTAGTCCCATCTACCTGCACTCAGACCATAACCCTCCATTCCTTTCCCATCCATATACCTATCCAATTTATTTTTAAATGATAAAATCGAACCTGCCTCCACCACTTCCACTGGAAGCTCATTCCACACAGCTACCACTCTCTGAGTAAAGAAGTTCCCCTCATGTTACCCCTAAACTTCTGTCCCTTAATTCTGAAGTCATGTCCTCTTATTTGAATCTTCCCTACTCTCAATGGGAAAAGCTTATCCACGTCAACTCTGTCTATCCCTCTCATCATTTTAAAGACCTCTATCAAGTCCCTAGTTGTCTCTATTGGCCCTAGTTCTGTAGATGGTGCTAGTGTAAGGGGTTACCGCAGGTCGGCAGTCTTGGTGGACCGAAGGGCATGTTTCCGTATTGTATCTCTAGTCCAAAGTCTAAAGGTCTAATCAGGAACTGAAACATTAGTTTGCACTGATTGCAGCCTCTCCCTTGCTATTTGTGAAGCTGAATTGTGTTTTTGCGGAAAACTGGAGTCGAATTTTAGTGAAACTAGGGATAATCAACAACAAAAGACCATCATCCTCTCATGTTTCTGAGGTCAAGTTGCCTGATCAGTCTGAAACTTAACCTCTGCACTTCCAATTTATCTGGAAGTAGTTGCTGCTTAACTGCATCCTGTATATTGACATTTAGACTCACCATATAAATGTAGTAGCAATTGAATTGTGTTCTCACTGTAGTGACAATTATCATTGAATATAAAGAGACATGGTGTATATAATATTTACATGGAGTATAAAGAGGGTAACACAGTGGCGCAGTAGAGTTGCTGCCTCACAGCGCCGGAGACCCGGGTTCGATCCCGACTACAGGTGCTGATTGTACGGACTTTGTATGTTCTCCCTGTGACGTGCATGAGTTTTCTCCGAGATTTTTGGTTTCCTCCCACACTCCAAAGACGTACAGGTATGCAGGTCGATTGGCTTGGTAAATGTAAAAATTGTCCCGAGTGTTTGTACGATAGTGTTAATGTGCGGGGATCGCTGGTCGGCGCGGACCCGGTGGGCCGAAGGGCCTGTTTCCGCTCTGTATCTCTAAACTAAACTAAACTAAACTAAACTAGACACCAACAACTCCAGTGCTGCAATCTTGAGCAAAACAGAAGGTGTTGGAGGAACTCAGTGAGTCAGGCAGCATCTGTGGAAGGAATTAGACAGACGACATCTCGGATTGGGACTCTTCTTCAGACTGAAGAAATGTTATATATCTATCTCATCTAGTTTAGTTAGTTTGGTTTACTTTGTTATTGTCACGTGTACCAAGGTACAGTAAAACGTTTTTATTTACATGCCATCCAGTCAAAGGAAAAACTACCTGAATACAATTGAGCTGTCCATAGTACACAGATAAAGGATAAGAGGTACAACATTTAGTGCAAAGATATAACAAGTCCGATAAAGTCTGATTAAAGATAGTTTAGTTTCCAATGAAGTAGATGGGAGGTCAGGATGGCACTCCAGCTGATAAGAGGACTGTTCAGTTGCCTGATAACAGCTGGGAAGAAACTGTTCCTGTTTCCCTCCACTGACGCTGCCTGACCCATTGAGTTCCTCCGGTATTGGTGGCACAGTGGTAGAGTTGCTGCCTTACAGTGCCAGAGACAATGGGTGCTGCCTGTTCAGAGTTTATACGCTCTCCCTGTGACTGCGTGGGTTTTCTCCGGGAGCTCCGGTTTCCTTCCACACTCTAAAGACGTGCAGGTTTGTAGGTTGATTAGCTTCTGTAAATTGTAAATTGGCCCTAGTGTGTAGGAGAGTGCTAGTGCATGGTGTGATCGCTGGCCAGCACGGGCTCGGTGGGCCGAAGGGCCTGTTTGCGCACTGCATCTCCAAAGTCTAAAGTCACTGTGTTTCTCATGGATAAGAAATCTAGGTAAATACATGTTTAATATGACATTGTGATGCAAAGACTATTTAGTGTGGGTAACGATGCCAGTGAGATGCAGACAAGCCAAGTGGAAGGGATGACTGATGTGATGAGGTTGGACTTTTGCTCTCAGCTGGCTACATCATCCTCGATTTAACAAGCAGCAGATCGCCGGGGCTCAGTTGCTTAAATAGAATTCTGCCCGCTTGCTTCTTGCCTCTCTTTTTGTAAAAACTTGCTGAAGAAGAAAACGAGCTGTCACATCAATGCCCCGCGTCAGCTGCTCACTCACTGCTAAGCAACAGGCTATATTTGTCGACATCTCCTGGACTGCGACACACCACACTGATGCTCACTGTCTTGCAAACGCAAGGCCTGCATTTACTTTGGAAATCGATGTAGTGGAAATGGATTGCAGCAGGGAGACTGAGTGCACTATTCAGCGGCATTAATACTCTCCCAGCTCAATTCTCCGCGGGAGAAGGGGTTTCTTTCTGGTTGCAAATGTTATTTCAGGAAATCATTTTATTATTCGCTGCCCGAGAATTCAATAAAGCAGTCAATACCACTCACACCTGACGTTGTTGCCTCAGACATTAAATCAGACATTATATTCCAGCCACGCTGGCTTGTGGGACTACCCGTTGGGCTTCATTGTTATTCTAAAACCCAGCAACACTTCTCCAAAAGGAGATTTAGCTCGGCAGCAGTAATTAGTTGCAGCAATTGCAAGAGTCAAGAGCAGCAGAGTGGTGCAGCGGGTAGAGCTGCTGCCTTACAGCGCCAGAGACCCGGGCTCGATTCTGATTGCGGGTGCAGAGTGAACATGTTCTCCCTGTGACCGTGTGGGTTTTCTCTGGGTGCTCCGGTTTCCTCCCACACTCCAAAGACATACAGGTTTGTAGATTAATTGGCTTCTGTAAATTTTCCCTAGTGTGTAGGATAGAGAAAGTGTATGGGTGATCGCTGGTCGACGCAGACTCGGTGGGCCGAAGGATCGGTTTCCATGCTGTATCTGTAAACTAATCTAAATTAAACATGGTTCTTCATTGCAAACATTAGGAAATCAATAGATCAATGGTGTTGGTGGAGGTGGTCACGGGAGGTCCTACAGCAGCCGGGCGAGCTAGCGGAGCAAGCGCAGCCTGCGGCAGCTGCACGGAGCGGTGGTGGAAGGAGTCGACAGCATTGCTCTGGGCCAGGCCCACCCCTACTTCATCCATCCAGTGGCACCAGGACACCGGGCCTTAATGTGAGCAAATAAGAAACTGCAAAATCTCCTTGGGCCACGATCGGACTTTTCAGAGACTCGGAAGTTGCGAGATGGCGCTGGAATGAGGCGACTCCCTGCGTACTGATCCAGATCTATTGTAATCATGTGCAATATGATTTGGCACAGAACAAAGCTTTTCACTGTATCACGTGGCAATAAATAAACCATTGAACCATCGGGTCACAGAGCATCCGTCGAGGGAATGGCCAAAAAGGTTTGGCATCAATTTGAAGAAGGATCTCGACCCAAATCGTTGTCTGTTAATTCCCTCCACAGATGCTGCCTGACCTGATGAGTTGCTCCAGCATTTTGTGTTTTGACCAACATGTTTGCCTTCCTAAACTGAGGTTGATGCGACTTCAGCCAGTGACACAGCTTTCTCAAAGCTCGTTGATATCCTCTCCTTTCTACATGTGGTGCTTCTTCACCACTTTAAAGATGCTGAATTAATGCATTTGCTTCAGTTCTCTGAGGCTTTCCCAGATCAGGAGCTAATCTTTGCATAAACATTTACCAAATGTACGATTCAATTTGATTAATGCCACTATGGGATCAGTATACGTGCAAGAATTTAACACTACGTTGAATATTTTTAAGGTGACTAAGGGCATATTAATCTAGGGAAACACATCCCTCGCTGTATATAATATTGTAACCTAACATCTTGTATTGATGTCAAGAGCTGACTGATAATTAAATTGTGTAAACAGTTATGATGTGGAAAATAATTTTAAAATTGATCGCATATGTCTTTGAGAATTATTCAAACGCTCACTCGGGATCAGTTCACAGCTTATTGTAAATTCCGGAAATTTTTAACTGGGAGATAAAAATTATTATTTGATCGAGGGCATCAGCAAGTATTTGTTTTAAATTGGGTCACAGAAAATAAGCTAGATTTAATGACGGCAACAAGCCACACTGAAGATGATGATCAAAGATGCTTTTCAAAATGTTGCTTAAGGGAGAATTATTTTTCAAAATTACTTATTCAGACACAGAAGAAATCTTAATGCTTCCTTGGTGAGTAGGTATTAGGAGTGGCCTCAAGGCAAGCATGTATTTTTCATGGCTTTACCGACAGGCTGACCTTCAACATCAGCGAGGAGATGTGAAAGTTTTTCCACGTAGGACTGAGTAGCAAAGCGGAGGGATGGTTTAGCTGCCAGACCTCACCGGCAAGCGGCCTGTCAGCCTCTGGCAATTTCTGCATGAAGACGGCATCTGGATCATGGTGACACAAGGAACTGCAGGTGCTGGAATCTTAGGCAAAGCCCAAAGTGCTGGATGAACTCAGCTGGCCAGGCAGCATCTGTGGAGGGAATGGGCAGATGACATCTTGGATCCGGACCCTTCATCAGTCTGGCGAGAGGTTGGGGGAGAGACTGGGGGGGAGGGGAGACGGGGGAAGAGACGGGAGGGGGAGACGGGGGAGGGGAGACGGGGGAGGGGAGACAGGGGGGGGAGAGACGGGGGGGAGAGACGGGGGAGAGACAGGGGGGGAGACAGGGGGGGAGAGACGGGGGGGGGGAGGAGAGACGGGGGGAGACGGGAGGGAGAGACGGGAGGGAGAGACGGGGGGGGAGACGGGGGGGGGAGAGACGGGAGGGAGACGGGAGGGAGAGACGGGGGGGGAGACGGGGGGGGAGACGGGGGGGAGAGACGGGGGGGAGAGACGGGGGGGAGAGACGGGGGGAGAGACGGGGGGGAGAGACGGGAGGGAGACGGGAGGGAGAGACAGGGGGGAGAGACGGGAGGGAGACGGGAGGGAGAGACGGGGGGGGAGAGACGGGAGGGAGACGGGAGGGAGAGACGGGGGGGAGAGACGGGAGGGAGACGGGAGGGAGAGACGGGGGGGGGAGAGATGGGGGGGAGAGACGGGGGAGAGACAGGGGAGAGACAGGGGGGGAGACGGGGGGGGGAGAGACGTGGAGGGGGGGGAGAGACGGGAGGGAGAGACGGGAGGGGGAGGGAGAGACAGGAAGGGAGAGACGGGGGGGGGAGAGACGGGGGGGAGAGACGGGGGGGAGAGACGGGGGAGGGGAGACGGGGAGGGGAGACGGGGGGAGAGACGGGGTGGGTGAGACGGGAGGGGGAGGGAGAGACAGGAAGAGAGACGGGGAGAGACACAGAGAGAGGGAGAGGTGGGGATAGACACAGAGAGAGGGAGAAGGGGAGAGGGTGATGTCGTGTAAACCAAAATGAGAGGACCCCAGTGAATTCCCAGTAACTTCAGTTGGAGGAATGATTGCAAGAAATGGTGTCAATCCTGAGGATAATCCTCAACACTGGTACCGTGTAAGGATGCATCTCAGCCCTTTACTATACTCCTTGTACACTCATGACTCTGCAACCAAATACGAAACCAGCTCAACATATAACTCCACAGACGACACCACCGTAGTGGGCCAGATATCTAATAACGACGAGATGGAATGCGGAAATGAGGAAACCTTATAACCTGGTGCAATGACAACAACCTCTCCTTCAATGTCAGCAAGACAGAGGAGATTGTGATTGACTGCAGGAAGCAAAGCGATACGTTCCCCCAGTCTACATTGATGGCGCCAAAGTAGAGATGGCCGAAAGCTTCAAGTTCCGAGGAATAAATATCTGGTGACTTGTATACCATCTGAGTGTACTATTCCTATACACTTGTGGTTATGTACAGTTATACTTGCACTGAACTGTATGCAAAAATGAATTTAACTGTATATAGAAATATAGAAACATAGAAAATAGTTGCAGGAGGAGGTCATTTGGCCCTGCGAGCCAGCACCGCCATCCATTGTGATCATGGCTGATCATCCCTATCAATAACCCGTGCCTGCCTTCTCCCCATATCCCTTGACTCCACTCGCCCCTAGAGCTCTATCTAACTCTCTCTTAAATCCATCCGGTGATTTGGCCTCCACTGCCCTCTGTGGCAGGGAATTCCATAAATTCACAACTCTCTGGGTGAAAAAGCTTTTTCTCACCTCAGTCTTAAACGACCTCCCCTTTATTCTAAGTACATTCCTCGGTACATGGGACTATAAAGTACCATTGAGCCATTGATATGGAGCACATGCAGGCAGAGGAGATTAGATTAACTTGGCATGGGCATTGTGGGCTGAATGGCCTGTTCCTGTGGTGAACTGCTCTATGTTTTAAGTTCTATATTCCCTTTGTGCCTTTATTCTTCCACAGTGTCTCATTAGAGTTTGCTTGTTTTCTTTTATAAAGTGCGCACTTCTCCTGGACTCAGTTGAAAGCAACTTTAAACGTTTCCCATTGCTCTACTATATTGTTGTTTGCCAACGCTCGTGTCAGTGCCAAAACGTGGCGACACTTGATACCGCCTGGGTGCGGTCTGCCACCTAGGTACGTCACAAGAAAGTATCATTGAATCAATTAATTTTACTTTCCCATGTTCTACTCTCAAAATCCAAACTTTTCTCATCATCCTTTACTCTTTCTCAATCCCACAAGGAATTTTATTGCAATCACCATTGCCTGAAAGCATCCCTATTTTTATTTCTCATATCATTTCTGGATTATTACTGGATTTGTGGGAAATCTTTCCATGTCTGGTTTGCTTTGTGTTGGATTAAGGCTGTGCGTACTGGAAGTACAGAAGAGATTGCAACTCCTCAGCCTCTCTCCAATCTCTGCCCAATTTTCCGAGGATGTGGTTGTATGTTTTATACACCCTCGCTTATTTCTTGTTCACCTTCCTTCCACTGTGACGCGGTCTCAGGGCTGCCTCTATTAGAAAGATTGTTTTTTTTAATTACTCTTGTCTTTGTCCTAGTAGTTTCCTTTCAGTCTTACTGATGGCTGTGTCATTTTGTATGACTGCCATTACGTTATCTCGGAAGTACAGCCACATTACCTTGCCCCTTTCCGCTATCTCTTCAGAATATATTCAGATCTTTAATTATCACGACTGATTTTTCTGTAGCCATCTACAGTAACCCTTGCTGCATCCGCTTCTTCCTGTTCGATTGCTGCCTCTAGCTACACTTTTATTAGATCATGCATTACCGCTCTGGGATAAACTCATTTATTTTGAATTGCCTCCGTTTAATTTAGCCATCTCTACACTCATTCTCTTTATATTCCCTGGCTATTTGTTCTCTTCATTTCCCCATTGTTTATTGGTAAGCTTGTCTCATTTCTCACCAGTCCTTCTCCAGGTGTTGCTAGTGCAATCACTCCCTTGAGCAATTACAGGTGTACGGTGGAGAGCACATTGACTGGTGGCATCACGGCCTGGTCCGGCGACTCGAACACCCAGGAACGAAGGGGGTTACAAAATGTGGTGGACACTGCCCATCACGGGTACTGGCCTCCCCACCATCGAAGGGATCTACAGGAGTCACTGCCACAAAAAAGGCAGCCAGCATCATCAGAGGCCCACACCACCCTGGCCACACTCTCATTTCATTCCTGCAATTGGGAAGAAGATAAAGGAGCCAGAAAACTGTTACGTCCAGGTTCAGTAGCAGCTTCTCCCCTACAACCATCAAGCACTTGAACACGACACAACACTAACCTCAATCCTAAACAACGGAGTGCCCTTGCTTGCTTCTGGAACTTCTGCCGGAGGGGAGCGGGGAGCAGTGAGAAGGAATGATCAGGATGGGATGCTTTCCAATCCTATAATTAACTTACACTGCCACATTTCCCTTCTCTTTATCCCCCACCTGTGATTTCTAGAAATGCCCTCCCCACCCCAGTCTTACCCCATCACCTTGCAAATAAAGATTCAATGATACTTGGGCTTAGCCAACAGCCAGATACAGGGGATCCCTTCATTCCCTTGAGAGCTCTAAATCTCTGATTTCCTTCCACCACCCCATCTTGAATCCTAGTATTCCTCTACAATTCCTCAGTTCAGGCAGGAACATTGTAGTTTCCATGTTTGGGTAAAACAAAGGGTTATCAGGGTACGCTTCAGATGAGGGCTTGGTCATCAGTCAGGGTGTTGAGTAGAGAAGTTGGAACGTTATGTTATAGTCGTATAAGATGTTGGTGAGCCTGCATTTGACCTTTTGCTAGCAGTTTTAATCACCGTGCTATAGGAAGGATGTAGTTAAGCTGGAAAGAGTGCAGGGAATGTGCAGGAAGGAACTGAAGATGCTGGTTTAAACCGAAGATAGACACAAAAAGCTGGAGTAACTCAGCAGGTCAGGCAACATCTCTGGAGAAAAGGAATAGGTGATGTTTTGGGTTGAGACCCTTCTTCAGAGAAGATTTACGAGGATGTTGCCAGGACTTGAGCGTCTGAGCAATAGGGAGGGGTTAGGACCTTATTCCTTGGAAAGCAGGAGGCTGAGGGGTGATCTTATAGACGTGTATAAAACCAAGAGGGGTATGGACTGGGTGAATGCACAGTCATTTAATCCAGAGTAGGGGGATCAAGAAGCTGAGGACAGATTTATGATGAGAGGAGCGAGATTTACTGGGAACCTGAGGAACAACCTTTTCACACAAAGGGTGGTGGGTGTATGGAACGAGCTGCCAGAGGAGGGAGTTGAAGCAGACACAATAACAGGTTTAAAAGACTCTTGACGGGTACATGGATGGGAATGGTTCAGGGAGATATGGGTCAAATGTGTGCAAATGAGACTAGCTTAGATGAGGCATGTGAGCTGGCATGGGCTGGTTGGGCTGAAGGGCCTGTTTCTGTACTGGACGACTCTTTGACTGCAGGGGGAGTTGGTGAGATGTTGAATCCATGATTCACAATATCTTTAACTCCTACTCAAGCTCAAATGAGTGAGATGGAGAGATTGAAGACAAAGAATCTCCAGACAATATGTATTACAGCATGCTCCAAGAGATAACTATAACGTATAATTACACAAAGCTGTAAATAAATTGTGGCTGTGTATGTTTTCTATTTTCATCCCTTTCCTTAAATTTTATTTAGCAATATTTTCAGGATTGTTGCCTTGCATCATAGTCTCATTAACAGCGGCAGGGTAGTGCAGTGGTAGAGTTATTGCCTCACAGTGCCAGAGGCCAGGGTTCAATCCTGATTACGGATGCTATCTGCACAGAGCTTCTACATTCTCCCTGTGACCACGTGGGCTTTTTCTGGGTGTGTTTTCCTCCTACACTCTAAAGACAGGTTTGAAGGTTAATTGGCTTTGATAAAATTACAAATTGTCCCTAACGTGTGTGATAGTGCCAGTGTATGGGATGATCGCTGGTCGGCGCGGGCTCGGTGGGCCGAAGGGCATTTTTTCCACACTGTATCTCCAAAATCTAAAGCTCAAAATGGAAAAATTTATTTGCCGCAATATTAAGTTAATCTTTTTAATACAATGAGTTGCATCCATCGTGGTTTCTATAGATCCCTAACAGATATTTAATTGAGGTGCATTAGGATAACAACATGACCCCTTTTCATCTTTATTTGAAAGCTAAATACAGACACATTGAATTTTGTTCTAAAAAAACATTAGTTCTAATGATTAATGGATGTAACATCAAATATCCAGTTGAAGAACTTAGGTGTGATTGTTTGATTGTCGAACAGAATTCAATTGCATTTCATTATTTTATATGCCAGATGAAAGGCATATGCACTTTGATAGGAAATTCATGGAACAGTTTCCTTTTAAGTTTCTCCGATCACGTACGTCTGCTGAAAGCAGGGTTCGCTGTGTAGGTTTGTCTGAATATTTGTTGAGATGACTTATTTCATAGCTTATTTACAGCTACTCCACAGCAGATTAAAATAATGTAAACATGACCAGCTATTTTATGTTTTTCAAATTGCTACGGCCTTGAATATTAGAGTCCTAGACTCACAGAGCTGTACAGCACAGAAACAAGCACTTTAGCTCACCTTGTCCATGCTGACCAGGTTGGCATTCTGGGCTATATCATGAGGCCTATATCCCTCTCAACCCGTCCTATCCACATATCTGCCCAAGTGTCTTTTAAAAGTCGTAATTGTATCTGCTTCTATAGTATTCTCTGGCAACTCATTTCAGATATGGACTACTCTCTGAGTGAAAAATTTGCCCCGGAGATCCCTCTTAAATCCCACCTCTCTCTCCTTAGGCCGATGCCTGCTAGCAAGCAATGTTTATACACAAAATGCTGGAGTAACTCAGCGGGACAGGCAGCATCTCTGGAGAGAGGGAATGGGTGATGTTTCCGGTCGAGACCCTTCTTCAGACCCGAAACATTACCCATCCCTTCTTTCCAGAAATACTGCCTGTCCCGTTGTGTTACTCCAGCTTTCTGCAATTCCTTCCTACACAGCAATGTTTATGTGGGTCTGAAATATATTGCTTGTGCTGTTTCATGAAATCAATTCTAAAGCCTTTGCTGGCACACTTCATTTGTTTGAAGCAACACCAGAAATCTCTCAATAATGTTGAGGGATTAATAAGATGGTCATAATAAAGTCAAATAAGGTAATAATGAGGTCACCACAAAATGACGTTTTACCTGAGAAAGACACAAAGTGCTGGAGTAATCTAGGAGGTCAGGCAACATCTCTGGAGAACATGGATAGGTGACGTTTCAGTTCACCCAAAATGTCACCAATCCAATTCCCCTAGAGGTGCTGCCTGACCCGCTGAGTTACTTCAGCATTTTGTGTACCCTTTTGCATAATATGGGTATATACCAGTGGCGTAACCAGGGGCGCCGGGGAAATGGCAGCCCTGCCAGCAGTCTGTTTGTTTTTTCTTTCTATTTGTTATTTTTTAGTTTGTTAAAAGTTGGTTTTAATGTTCTTCGGTTTGTTTTATGTGGGGGGGAGGGGGGAGGGGTTCGGGGGAAACTTTTTTCAAGTTCTTACCTTCCCGGAGATGTGATCAATTTTCGGATCACATTCTCCGGGCTCTGCGGCCTACCATCGCTGGAGGTGGGAGCCGCCTCGGACTGTCATGAACACCACCGTGGGGCGTGGAATTAACATTGGAGCGGATCCCTTGCCTGGGATCGCTCCCACCTCGACCTCCGTGGACTTACCATCAAGGGCTCGCAGTCTCGGGAGAGGCTGAGTCGGGAGCGCCAATGCCACGGAAGGCTCGACCAGCCCCGACGCGAGGTTCGATCGCCCGGCGCGGGGAAGCTGATATTCCCCCGATGCAGGAGCTGAACGCCTCGATGCGGAGGGCGCCCGAACGCCGCCGGCTACGGGAGTCAAGACCATCCCGTCAATGGAGGGCTCGAGGCCCCCGACCGAGGAAGAACATAAGGAAGGACTTGAACTTTATTTCGCCTTCCATCACAGTGAGGAATGTGTAGGAGTCACTGTGGTGGATGTTCAAGTTAAAATGTGTTTTTAAGTGATTTGTTGCTTTTAATTGTATGATTGGCCTGGCCAATGAAATTCCTCGAACGTTGTAAAACATACTTGGCGAATAAAGTGCGATTCTGATTCTGATTTAGATTTATTGTCCTTTGCCACACTGTTGTCTATTATGTCTTGGACGAGCCAGAACTTCACTTTTCAACAGATCAACAACAAAGTTACATAATCCTCAATTTAGGCTAATTCTCAGTTGTTTCCACTATCATTGAGAGGTGTCCTGTAAGACTTCCAGTAAGAACATAGAATATAGAACTGCATAGCACTGGAATGGGCTCTTCAGCCCACTATGTCCACGCCCAACATGATGCCAGAACCAATTCTTATCTGCCTGCACATAATCCATATCTCCCCATTCCGTGCATATCCATGTGCTTATCAAAAAGCCTCTTAAACACCACCATCTTATTTGCCACCACCACCGCTGGCAGCGTGTTCCAGGCACCCCCAACCTTCTGCGTGAAAAAACTTGCTCCACACACTCCTTTAAGCTCTCCCTCTTTCACCTTAAAGCTGTGCCCTCTAGTATTTGATATTCCCATCTTGGGAACAGACACATCATCTTGTTTACTGAGTAGCAGAAGCATACATTTGTTTTATTCCCTGGGCTCAAGATATACAGCTGACAAGTTGGTTGCATTGCCGACAGTACATTTTAGGAGTAGTTCTGAAGTTGAACATTACCTTGAATAACCCACAATGATACATACTGCCGACAACAGTCTGCAGGAGAAGGTTTAAGGCTGGGAATCAATGTGTTGCTTCTCTTTCTCCCCCACTAGCATGGAAGTGAACCTGTCTCAGCTACATCGTTCACTGTGCCTCAGGACTGAAGAGGGAAGAATTTGTAAGACAAATTTGGCGCACTTCAGATCTATAGTGTCAAAATGTCAACTTAAAATTCATGACCCTGTATGAACCATGGGTGTGATATTGAAAAATTCCAGCCTTTAAGCTAACACTTTGTGTACGAAGTTTCATTCTCATCAACCTGACATTCAAAGCTGCTTTGAACGGTCTTTGACATGAACTCCACATTTTCCCTTGAAGCGTTCCACTGCGTTACATTCAACACATTGTACGAGCAGCGACTTTTGCATTCTCACGCGAGAGACCCAATCGCCAAAGAAAGTTTATAAGGACAAGTTACAGGTTCCTGCTCCCACCAAGCCATACAGTGTAGAACCTGGCCCTTCAGCCCAACTTGCCCATACTAGCCAACATACCCCATCTACACTAGTCCCATCTGTCTGCATTTGCCACATATCCCATTAAATCTATCCTACCCATATACCTGTCCAAATGTTTTTTCAAATATTGCGAAAGCACCTGCTCCTCCTCCACTAACTCCTCCAGCAACTAATCTTCTCTTCTGATAGAACATCGAACCCCATCTATGTCAGGTGTGGATATTTATTAAACAGTACAGCACAGGAGAATGCTGGAGTAACAGCAGGTCCGGCAGCATCTCTGGAGAATGGGAGTAGGTGACGCTTCAGGTTGGGACCCTCTGTTGCGGGCCTAGAACTCATTAAGGTGGGGGCGGAAGGCTACACAGGTAAGGCTTCTGTTGAGGACCAACCATTCTGCATCTGAAAGAAGGAGGTCATGGGGTAGGGGAGGGGTGAAAAGATGGCAAGGGTGAGGTCTGGGATCGGAGGGGGGCAGAGGGGTGGAAGGAGGCTTGTGTGGGGGGGGGGGGTGGAGGATTACTGTGGAGGTGACAGGGGTTGAGAGGTGATGTAAGGTGCAGTGTAGGGGTGGGGGTTAGGAGCAGTGTGGATGGAGTAGGGGGAAGGGCAGCAAGGCCCAGTGGTAACATTACTGACTCATCTCTACCCCATTGTGGACGTTGGACTTTGTCTCTGGAACTGATGTGATACAAAGCTGCAAACTATATTCTGCACTCTGTATATCTTCCCCTTTGCTGTAGTTTTAGTTTAGAGATGCAGTGTGGAAACAGGTCCATCGACCTACTGAGTCCACGCTGACCAACAATCACCCGCACACTAGCCCTATTCGAGACACTAGAGACAATTTACCGAAGCCAATTAACCTACAAACCCAAGGTAGACAAAAATGCTGGAGAAACTCAGCGGTTGCAGCAGCATCTATGGAGCGAAGGAAATAGGCAACGTTTCGGACCGAAACGTTGCCTATTTCCTTCACACCTGCTGAGTTTCTCCAGCATTTTTGTGTACCTTCGATTTTCCAGCATCTGCAGTTCCTTCTTAAACAACCTACAAACCCACACGTTTTTGGAATGTGGGAGGAAACCGGAGCACCCGGAGAAAACCCACACGGCCACAGGGAGAACACGCATGCTCCATAGAGACAGCACGTGTAGTCAGGATCTGACCCAGATCTCTGGTGCTGTGAGGCAGCAGCTATACCCGCTGTGCCACTGTGCAGTCTTCTACATGTTGTAATTGAGTTTGACTTGATTGTATTTATGTTTGTTATTATCTGATCGCATGCAAAACAAACCTTTCACTGTACCTCGGTACACGTGACAGGAATAAACTGAAACCACCCCTCATCCTCCTGCACTCCAAGCAATATAGTCCTAGCCTGCTCAACCTCTCCCTGTAGTTCAGGCCCTCGAGTCCTGGCAACAACGTTGTGAACCTTCTCTGCATTCGTTCCAGCTTAATGACATCTTTGCCCAAAGGCTTAAAAGAATTGTGTGGGTTTTCAGGCTTAGTGAGCAAGATGCCAAGGAGATACTAAACGCAAGTATCAGAAGCAGAGACAGCTTGAATTGAGCAGCAGTAATGGGCATCGTTCACACAAACTACTAGTTTCATTTTGAAAAAGTCACTTTGCCATACGCCACTACGCCAAGGTTACTTTTACTTCTTTTCCCAGCCGGTGAAAAGGTAATCCAAATCAGCGGCAAAAAAGGCTACTCCCCTGAAGCAGAGGAAGAATTTATCTGGACATTAATTCTGCATCAGTGATCCAGCTGAAACGAGCATTAAAAAAACAAATCAGCAACATCCACATGGGATCAATGAAAAGTAAGTGGTGAGCTGGATTAGTGGCTAAAAGGGCTCACAGCTTCAGAGAGCTATTGTACATTTGAAAGGCCTCAACATAAGATTAGCTTGTGGGCAGAGGGATCTTGGGGTCCAAGCCCATAGCTCTACTGAAAGTAGCAACAGAAGTAGATAAGGTGGCAAAGAAGGCAAACGTGTTCTTTGTTATCCACTTTCTTATCTACTTCCTGCACACTAGGGACAATTTATAGAGGGCCGATTAACCTACAAACCCGCACGTCTTAGGGATGTGGGAGGAAACCGGAGCACCCAGAGGAAACCCACGCTGTCTCAGGGAGAATGTGCAAACTTCACACAGGCAGCAACCAACGTCAGGCTCGAACCTGGGTTTCTTAAGCTGTGAGGCAGCAGCTCTACCCGCTGAGCCACTGTGCGCCTTTCTTACCCGATCTGTGTGACTAGACTCAGATTTGTATGGTTGCCTCTGAATCACCCTCCGTGAAAGCTTAGCACACCACACAGTTGAAGGGCACAACATGTTTGAGTAACTCAGCGAGACAGGCAGAGCATCTCTGCAGAGAAGGAATGGGTGGCGTTTCGGGTCGAGACCCTTCTTCATGTCTGCAGTTCTCTCCCACACAGTTGAAGGGCAGTTAGAAATGGAGTAATAACTCCTCTGGCCAGTGACAATTATATCTGGTGATCAATAAAATCAATACCAGGGGATAATGTGCTCTCTACATTTAGCTGAACAGATATCTTAATGGCAGGAACTTTAAATAAATACTCATAGTCACACAGCTCAGAAACTTATCCATACTGAATGGTTGATGGAATTTAATACAGAGAAATGTGAGGTGTTGCATTTTGGGATGTCTAGGGCAGGACCTACACAGTCAATGGTGGGCCTCTGGGGAGCATTGTCGCACAGAGGGATCTAGGAGTGTAGGTGCAAGATTCCTTGAAGGTCGAATCGCAGGTCGATACGGTGGTCAAAAAGGCTTTTGGCACATTGGCCTTCATCAGTCAGTGTATTGTATAGGAGTTCATGTTGCATTTATATAAGATGTTGGTGAGACTGCCTTTAGGGTATTGTGTTCAGTTCCGGCCACAATATAGGAAAGATATTGTGTTCAAGAAGGAACTGCAGATGCTGGAAGATCGAAGGTACACAAAAATGCTGGAGAAACTCAGCGGGTGCAGCAGCATCTATGGAGCGAAGGAAATAACTGCAGATGCTGGAAGATCAATTCAGTCTGAAGAAGGGTTTTGGCCCGAAGCGTCACCTATTTCCTTCGCTCCATAGATGCTGCTGCACCCGCTGAGTTTCTCCAGCATTTTTGTGTGCCATAGGAAAGATATTGTCAAGCTTGAAGGAGTTCAGAGAAGATTTACGAGGATGTTGCCAGGACTAGAGGGACTGAGCTATAGGGAGAGTTCAAGTTACATTCATTGTCACATGCACCAATTGGTACAGTGAGATTTGAGTTACCAGACAGCCATGCGAATAAATAGAACACAATACACGATAGAATTTAACATGAACGTCCCCACACAGCGGATTCAACATTCCCACTGTGAGGGAAGGCAATAAAGTTCAGTCATCTTCCTCATTGTTCACTCGTGGTCGTGGCCTTTGAGCCCTCCGCAGTCGCCGCTATGGCGGCCCGATGTTCCGGGATGATCGGAACTCTAACGTCGGAATGGAAGAACACTCTCAGAGGTTGGGTAGGCTGGGTCTCTATTCATTGGAGCGCAGGAGGATGAAGGGTGATCTTATAGAGGTGTATAAAATCATGAGAAGAATACATTGGGTAGATGCACAGAATCTCTTGCCCAGAGTAGGGGAATCGAGGACCAGACGACATAGGTTCAAGGTGAAGTAGAAAAGAATGTAACAGGAATTTGAGGGGTAAAATTTTCCCACAAAGGGTGGTGGGTGTATGGAAAAAGCTGCCAGAGGAGGTAGTTGAGGCTGGGACTGTCCCAACATTTAAGAAACAGTTAGACAGGTACATGGATAGGACGTTTGGAGGGATATGGACCAAACACAGGCAGGTGGGGCTAGTGTAGCTGGGACATGTTGGCCGGTGTGGGCAAGTTGGGCCGAAGGGCCTGTTCCACAATGTATGACTCTATGACTCTACTGACCAAAATTCCACATCCAAGCAAGTCCCATTTGCCTGCATTTGGCCCTTATCCCTCTAAATCTTCCCTATCCCTTTATCTGTCCAAATGTCCCTCAAAATGTAATTATTGCACCTGCCTCAACTGCCTTCTCTGTCAATAAATTGACTGGTGAGTGAGTCAAGGTGAAAGTCTGTATTTACACCACAGAACTATATTTAGTTTAAGCAACTGTTTTAAAAAAAAATCTATTCCCGCCTACATAAAATACAACATTATCTGTATTATGTGTTGTAAAGAAGTCAAGAATAGAGTGTGTCAGATCTAATTCTTTTCTCACTTGACTTACTTGGCTTCAGATGGAATAAGATCTGATGCTCTACAATACAGTGGTAAAGAGGACGTAGTGTATGCTTGCTTTCAGAGTCTCGACATCATGTTTCAGCACAGACATTGTGGGCTGAAGGGCCTGTTTTCTTAAGGGGTTGGACAGGCTAGATGCAGGAAGATTGTTCCCGATGTTGGGGAAGTCCAGAACAAGGGGTCACAGTTTAAGGATAAGGGGGAAATCTTTTAGGACCGAGATGAGAAAAACATTTTTCACACAGAGAGTGATGAATCTCTGGAATTCTCTGCCACAGAAGGTAGTTGAGGCCAGTTCATTGGCTATATTTAAGAGGGAGTTAGATGTGGCCTTTGTGGCTAAAGGGATCAGGGGGTATGGAGAGAAGGCAGGTACAGGATACTGAGTTGGATGATCAGCCATGATCATATTGAATGGCGGTGCAGGCTCGAAGGGCCGAATGACCTACTCCTGCACCTATTTTTTGTGTTTCTATGTTTTTGTGCTGTACTGTTCTATGTCCTAGGCAGAGAACTATATTCTGCACACTATATCTTCCTTCCCGTTTGCCCCACCTATTTTGCTTGAGTTTGGCGATTGTATTTAGGTATGATATATATGGTCTGTTTGGATAGCAGGCAGCACATAGACTTTCACCGTAGCTCTGTACACGCGACAATAATAAACCTAAAACTATAATCTAAGAAACAAATAAAAAAAGCATTAAGCCTTGAGCGCAATGTTAAATGTCAGAAAGCAATAGCATTGCATGCTGAGCGAGCGAGCTAGCCTCAATTACACTGGGTATATGCACTCTGGCTTAAGTGCTGATTTAACATTGGACAGACTTATTTTGAGTTCAAATAACAATAACACTACTTCTTCATGGCTGTGTCTCTATTATAGGAGTCGACATGCGCTGTGAGCCATCCTGTGTTTTCCAGTTGAATAATAAAATTCCAGCCTGCCGGATTAACTCCGGACGGACAAATCCTCTCCTTTGATAAGAACCAATCTCACCGATATTCATAGTGATTGCAGCAGTACCAATAGGAATATCAGCCTTCATTTTGCTAAGCACCGACACAGCGGCGGTAATTTAACAAACACCGTGAAATTAAACTGAGACAAAACTTTGTGCCTTTCCCGATTGATATTGACCTGACAACACCAATTATAATCACAGAATGTTGACTCTCATATCTCATATCTGCAGTGGCCACATGTCAATCTAAGCATAAACTGTGACTAATTCCGTTCTTTTACGCAGTGCTTTTATTGTAGACACAGCGGTGCCAGTACACAAGGGGGGGGGGGGAGCACAGCGGTAGAGTTGCTGCCTCACAGCATCAGATTTCCGGGTTCGATCCTGACTACGGGTGCTGTCTGTATGGAGTTTCTACATTTCCCCTGTGACCACGTGGGTTTTCTTCGGGCGCTCATGTATCCTCCTCACACTGCAAAGACGAACATGTTTGGAGGTTAATTGGCTTCAGTAAAGATTGTAGTGTGTAGGATAGTGTTAGTGTACGGGGATCGCTGGTCGGCACGGACACGGTTGGCCGAAGAGCCAGTTTCTGCGTTGTATCTCTAAACTAAAACTAAACATTGTTCCTTGCTGTAGGTGTCTACGGCAGTTCATATAAGTTGCTTAAGCACTCAAGGCCCTGACCCCCTAATTTAATTACTTAATGTTTATTTTTTAAACTTTGGTAATCTTTTAGAAATATAAAAAAATTCTAAAAATTTGAAAATCTAGATGTAACTTTTTGGAGGTGCTGGTCCACCATATGCCAGTGCACACTGTCACAAATAAAGCACTGTTTTTACTTATTACTGAATTTAATCGTTCCACTATCAACTCCACCATCCAGTCTTCATCTTTAGACTTGAGACTTTAAAGATGCAGTGTGAAAACAGGCCCTCGAAACGAGTCCGTGCCGACCTATACTAACATTATCCTGCACATTAAGGACAATTTTCAATCTTTACCGAAGATAATTAGCTTACAAACACTCACATTCCCTCTCTCTCTCCATCCCTCCCTCACTCTAGTCTTCCTGCAAGTTTCACTTTTCATATTCATATATCTCCATCATCAAGTTCGCTGACGACACCACTGTTGTGGGACGTATCACTGATGGGGACAGAAGTGAGATCGACCAACTGACCAAATGGTGCCAGCACAATAACCTGGCCCTCAACACCAGCAAAACCAAGGAACTGATTGTGGACTTTGGAAGGGGGAGGATGGGGACCCACAGACCCGTTTATATCAACGGGTCGATGGTGGAAAGGGTCAAGAGCTTCAAATTCCTGGGCGTGCATATCTCTGAAGATCTTTCCTGGTCCGAGAACACTGATGCAATCAGAGATATGCACATCAGTGCCTTTACTTCCTGAGAAGTTTACTGAGAGTCGGTGTGTCAAGGAGAACTCTCTCTAACCTCTACAGGTGCACAGTAGAGAGCATGCTGACTGTTTGCATCGTGGCTTGGTTCGGAAACTTGAGCGCCCTGGAGTGGAAAAGACTACAAAAAGTAGTAAACACTGCCCAGTCCATCATTGGCTCTGACCTCCCGTCCATCGAGGGGATCTATCACAGTCGTTGCCTCGAAAAGGCTGGCAGCATCATCAAGGACCCACAACATCCGGGCCATACATTCATCTCCCCACTACCTTCAGACTGCAACGATCAGGAATAGCTACTTCCCCACAGCCATCAGGCTATTAAACTCGGCTCGGACAAACTCTGAACATTAATAGCCCAGAATCTGTTTATTTGCACTTTATCAGTTTATTTATTCATGTGTGTATATATTTATACAATGGTATATGGACACACTGATCTGTTCTGTATTTGTGCCTACTATGTTGTGGTGTGCTAAAGCAAAGCAAGAATTTCATTGTCCTATCAGGGACACATGACAATAAAATCTCTTGAACTCTGCTTTAAAAATATCCATTGACTTGGCCTCCACAGAGACGTGTGGTATTGAATTCCACAGATTTACCACACACTGAAGAAATTCCTGCTCATCTCCTTTCTAAATATATGTGCTTTCATTCTGAGGCTGTGCCCTCTGGTCCTAGACTCTCCCAGTTACGTTTTCGATCATTTGTCAAGATATTGAACAGCCCAACTATAATTTAACTAAATAGCTTACTGCACAAAGCTCCAGTTATTTGATGATAAGATTCGTATCAATTATCCTAATAAATATCATCAAGATAAGAACCTTAAATATATTCGGTTTAAACATAGTCGGTTTAAAATCCCTGCTGCTTGAGAATCATTCAAATCACTCCCATGAGAAATCACAGCAGAAAGTATTCTGTGCTCCGTTTCACACACTGCCTATCTCATTCAAGTGAAACATGGGTAATCGATTTTATTGTAAACAAAGTAAACACAAACTAGTTAATTCGCACAAGGGACTTTCATACTGATTATGCTTTAACTTGCAATCTCACATAACATATATTTTTGAATACATGCTACATCCTGTTACATTATGCACATCTGCCATTGTTATCCAGAACAGACCAGGGTGCACTTTGTAATAGAATGTCTTATCAGTGCCAGAAAAAAACGAGAGAGAGAGGAAGAGGGGCAGAGAATGGGAGAGGGAGAGGGGCAGAGAATGGGAGAGGGAGAGGGGCAGAGAATGGGAGAGGGAGAGGGGCAGAGAATGGGAGAGGGAGAGGGGCAGAGAATGGGATGTCGGGAACAGCCCCGCACAACTCCATACCCCTCCGCGCTTCTAAGTGGGACCGGCCCCGCGCGGCCATACGGTGCCCGTACGCCTCAAGCGACCACGAGGTCGCGTAATTTGCGAGCCAAGGTCGCGTAAGTGGGACAGGCCCTTAACTGTTCAGGGCAGCACGGTGGCACAGCGGTAGAGTTGCTGCCTTACAGCTCCAGAGACCCGGGTTCGATCCTGACCACGGGTGCTGTTTGTACAGAGTTTCTACGTCCTCCCTCCCTGTGACCGCGTGGGTTTTCTCCGGGTGTTCCGGTTTCCTCCCGCACTCCAAAGAGGTACAGGTTTGTAGGTTATTTGGCTTTGGTAAAATTGTACATTGTCCCTAGTGTACTTCATTTGAGGTTCAGATGTCAATAAACGGTATAGTATAGTGTGGGATAGTGCTAGTATACGGGATGATCGCTGGTCGGCACGGACTCGATGGACCTGTTTCCACTCTGTAGCTCTAAAGACGGTACCTTGTCAAAGACTTTCTTAAAGTCCAAAAGCAATGTTTCTGTTAGTCACAGCCTCAAGAAAGGCTTGAATAGATTTGTCAAACATGTCAATCTTATTATGATTTTCCAAGTATCTTGTTTAGTTTTGGTTTATTAATTCCCATTTTGTTATTTTTTTCTGAAGCAAGTTACATTGATCTTGTGGACAATGTATCGATGTGTTGTGTTAACTTGTTGCCGATGGCATCATAATCAGACAGCTTCACATTAATTTATACCAAATACCTCTGCAAAGACGTAAAGGGCTTTTCTCAAGACAAGGGAAACCTTTTATCAAGAACTGAATCAATCCCATCTCATTTATTCTGCGTATAAGTTACCTAGCAACATCTTCATTGTTGTTTTTGAAGCAGGAATAAAATTATTCACAACAACGAAGAGGACAGGAATCCTACGCAACTTTCCATTAAAAAAAAAATTCACTTATGATTAATAAGCATATGCGGTTATTGCAAATTGTCTTCCCATGGTTATGAAGATTTTCAACACGATGCCATCCTTCAATTATGTGCATCCGACTTTCTGTTAGTGAATTCAAGTCACTCCCCGAAAGTGGATTTAATGAAAATACTACGGCCACCATTACAGTACGAAAAGTTCCAAAACGAGCTCAACAAAATCAAGAAAATCATTAAATAGCCTCTCATTCTATTAGCTGTCGTGAACAATTAACCGCTGTCGGTGAGCTGCACTTAGTTTAGTTTAGGGATACAGCATGGGAACATGCCCTTCGGCCCATTGAGTCCACGTCGAGCATTGATCACCCATTCACACTAGTTCTGTACTCCCACTTCCTCTTCCACTCACGACCCACTAGGGGGCAATTTACAGAGGGCCGATCAACCTACAAACCCGCATGTCTTTGGGATGTGGGAGGAAAGCCGAGCACCTGGAGGAAACCCACACGGTCACGGGGAGAACTGTACACCGACAGCACCCGAGGTCAGGATCGAACCCAGGTCTCTGGTGCAGAGAGGCAGCGGTTCTACCAGCTGAACCACTGTGTGGCATTTGGAGCACTGCACTCAGTTTGGGAAATCTGCTACAGGAAAATGCCATTAAACTGGAAAGAGTGCAGAGAAGATTTACGAGGATGTTATCAGGACTCAAGGGCCTGAGCTATGGTTAGAGGTTGCACATACTAGGACTTTATTCCTTGGATCGCAGGAAAATGAGGGGCAGCCTTGTCGAGCTGTATATAATCATGATTGGAATAGATCAATATTTTTACGAAACATTGAGATCGAACATGGATAAGTTAGGTTTAGAGGGATATTGGCCAAACGCAGGGAGGTGGGGTTAATGTACATGGGGCATGTTGGTCGGTGTGGGTAACTTGGATTTCAGCACTGTTTGATTCTATGATTGAGCATTTAAAAGACATTTGGACAGGTACATGGATAGGGAAGGTTTAGAGGGGATTGGTCAAATGTGGAACTAGGGTAGATGGGGCATCTTGGTTGGCATGAGAGGATTGGGCCGAAGGGCCTGTTTCTGTGCTGTGTGACTCTATGACTCTCGCTCAACGATCTGTTTATCCTCTGCTTCCTGTGAGGCAGTGGCTCAAGTTATTTTTCTATCTCCTTTACAATATCCAGCTGTGGTAATCTAGCACAGGAAATCCCATGTGACAACCCAATAAACGCTTACTTAGATCACCCGCCAGCAGTGAAATGAAGAATAGATAAATTAACGGAGTTACTGCTTTCTTATATGGAAGGACTCCCAGGTAGTGGGGCTGCTGACACCACCTCATTCTTCTCTTGTCTCTGTAAGTAACAGAGCCTATGTGTTTCATTACAAATCATTCTTTGAATGCAGCCAGTTTAACAGCTACAACCTTCCTGCTGATATCGTTTGGATTATGTGAATTATTTTAATTTCCCTTTATGAGAATCTAATCTCTGTGTTCATGATAGAGGCACTGAGTATCTTTAGACTTTACTTTAGACTTTAGAGATACAGTGCGGAAACAGGCCTTTCGACCCACCGAGTCCCCACCAACCAGCGATCCCCATACATGGAGTCATAGTCATAGAGTGATACAGTGGAAACAGGCCCTTCAGCCCAAATTACCCACACGGGCCAACATGTCCCAACTACACTAGTCCCACCTGCCTGCGTTTGGTCCATATCCCTCCAAACCGGTCCTACCCGTGTACTTGAGAACTGTTCCTTAAATGTTGGGATAGTCCCAGCCTCAACTACCTCCTCTGGCAGCGTGTTCCATACCCACGACCCTTTGTGTGGAGAAAGTTAACCCTCCATTAAAGATTCCCATTAAATCTTTTCCCCTTCACCATAAACCTATGTCCTCTGGTCCTCGTTTCACCTACTCTGGGCAAGAGACTCTGTGCATCTCTGGGCAAGAGACACTAACACCATCTTACACACTAGGGACAATTTACAATTTTACCGAAGCCAATTAGCCTACAAGCCTGCCTTATCATGCTATGGCATTAATATTGTCTTTCTCAAGTCATGGAACATTATTTCATTATGCTGATAGAAGGAAATAAATTAAACAGTGAAACAAACCTAATTAACAATGGAATAAAAAAAATTTCAGTTGAAAAGATAATTTTCATATTTCAGACATTAAACGCCAAGTGAAATTTGCTCTCATGTGAAATTAATGTCAGAGTTTTAATCCAGATTCAAAGATGAAACTGCAGATGATGTTTTACATCATTTATACTTCAGTTTTGTATGTAGATTGCAGCATGTAGATTGCAGCATAAATTAAGGGGTAAATAACGGCATGATATTTGCACAGTGGGTTTAGTTGTCAGATGAGCAGATGTCAAGAGGCTGAGTATTCCTTGATCAAATGTGACGTGTGTGGGCTGACCCTCGGGAATATGCTGAATCAGAGCGCCAAATCTTTAGTTAGGTTTTTTAGTAAGAACATTTTTTTTTTTTTTAAGTCAATTGTTGCAGACTTTTACAAAACTACCTTAGAGCCGACATAATCAAAGACCTTGTGGAAACAGGGAAATGCAGATGCTGGTTAAAAATACAAAAAAAGTCAAAAGTGCTGGAGTAAATCAACTGGTCAGGCAGCATCTCTGGAGAATATGGACAGGTGATGTTTCGGGTTGAGACTCTTCTTCAAACTAATCAAGAGTTGGGAAATAAAGAACCAGAGGACATGGGTTTAAGGTAAGGGGAGAAAGATTTAATAGGAACCCGAGGGGTAATGCACTATGGGAACTACACTCGCCTCTCTGTAGGAACTATACATCAGAAGTTGCAGGTCCAGAGCCAGCAACATTATGGGGGACCCCTACCACCCCAGCAACGGACTGCTCCAGCTGCTACGGTCAGGCAAACGCCTCTGCTGTCATGCTGTAAAAACAGAGAAGATGAGACGGAGTTTCTTCCCACAGGCCATTGGGACTATAAACTCTTATCTCACCAGGGACTAATTTACTGTACCAATTTACTGTTGTTTTGTGTCTTTTTTAAATTTCTGTTTTTTTCCTAATATGTAAGTACTGATTCTGTTCTATTCTGTTCTGTTCTGTAGTTTTTTGCACAATCTGCAGGCATTGCCACTTTCATTTCACTGCACATTTGTATGTGTATGTGACACATAAACTTGACTTGTTTACACAAAGGGTGGTGGGTGTATGGAACAAGCTGCCAGAGGAGATAGTTGAGGCAGGCTCTATTGCAACATTTAAGAAACATTTAGACAGGTACGTGGATAGGGCAGGTTTAGCAGGATACGGGCCAAACATGGGCAGGTGGGACTAGAGTAGATGGGGCATGATGGACGGTGTTGGGCTGGGGGGCCTGTTTCCACTCTGTATGACTCAATGACTCTAAATCTAAAAATAATTCAAAGTGTATCTGAGTACCAGTAAAAATAATATCCCATAGTCTGGAAATTTGCCCAGTCTGGTCTTGATGTACTGGGTTTCATTTTGAGTTTAAATTGTCATCTGCTTTAGTTCAATTCACGTATCATCAAAGCTGCCTAATCAGCTGTTAATCAACCATTCGAGCCTGAGGACACATAGGGGTTTTCTAAATCCAAACATGCGCCATTAACAGATTCTATATAGATCACTTCACTGTACCGGCAGTGTTCAAATCAACAATTAACAAAAACTGCAGACAATCCTTAATAGTATTAAGATTACAGGAAAGATATTGAAGTGACGAGGGGGTAACATATGATGAGCGGTTGATGGCTCTGGACCTGTGCATTGAAACTTACTGAATAATGAAAGGCCTGGATAGAGTGGTTGTGGACAGGATGTTTCCACTGGTGGGCGAGTCTAGGACCAAAAGCCTCAGAATAAAAGGATGTACCTTTATAAAGGAGAACAGGAGGAATTTCTTTAGAGGGTGGTGAATCTGTGGATGTATTGCCACAAGGCAGCTGTGGCGGCAAAGTCAATAGATGTTTTTAAGGTGGAGATTGGTAGATTTTTGATCAATACAGGTATGAGGGGTTATGGGGAAAAGGCAGAAGAATGGGGTTGAGCAGGAAACATTGATCAGCCATGATTGAATGTGTAGGAAGGAACTGCAAATGCTGGTTTAAACCGAAGATAGACACAAAAAGCTGGAGTAACTCATCGGGACAAGCAGCATCTCTGGAGAAAAGGAATGGGTGATGTTTCGGGTTGAGTGAGTAGATGTGATGGGCTGAATGGCCTAATTCTGCTCCTGGAATTTATGAACTGCTGCAGATAATGTGTTTAAGAAGGAACTGTAGATGCTGGAAAATCGAAGGTACACAAAAATGCTGGAGAAACTCAGCGGGTGCAGCAGCATCTATGGAGCGAAGGAAATAGGCAACGTTTCGGCCCGAAACGTTGCCTATTTCCTTCGCTCCATAGATGCTGCTGCACCCGCTGAGTTTCTTCAGCATTTTTGTGTACCTTTGCTGCAGATAATGCATTGGCTTATGAGACATAAAGAACTGCAGATGCTGATTTATGAATAAAGACACCAGGTGCTGGAGTAACTCAGCAGGTCAGGCAGCATCTCTGGAGAATGTGGACGGGTGACGTTTCGGGTCAGGATTCAAAAAGGGTCCCAACCCGAAACGTCCCCTATCCATGTTCTCCAGAGATGCTGCCATGACCTGCCGAGTTACTCCAGCATAATACTTTTGGATTGTTTTAAGTCCTCAAATAAGTGATTCCTTATTTCATCACTGCAATAATGCGATTTTGTTTTAACAGGCTTACTTCCAGCAAGCAATAGAAGATCTTGAGTTGGATTACCATTACTCAAGCTTAATGAGTCCAAGGTTGGATCTCAGCAGGACTCAATTCATGCTGAATATGTTGTGATGGGTGACAGGAATAAATAGGACTTACATTAACAATAGCTTCTTTAGTCTGCGCCATGTCTGAGATTACTCCGTCTGTTATAATGAGGAGAACAAAGTACTGTGAGCCGTCTTGTATTGCTGCTGCATATCTGTAACAAACAGACAAAATGGGTATTAGTACGTAACATGGCTAATGACAGTGCATTCAGAAAGTATTCAGACCCCTTCACTTTTTCCACATTTTGTTACGTTACAGCCTTATTCTAAAAAGGATTACATTCAATTTTTTATCATCAATCTACACACAATACCCCATAATAAAAAAAGCAAAAACAGATGTTTAGAAATTTTTGCAAAGTAATTAAAAAGAAATAACTGAAATATCACATTTACATAAGTACTCAGTACTTTGTTGAGGCACCTTTGGCAGCGATTACAGCCTCAGGTCTTCCTGGGTATGACGCTACAAGCTTGGTACACCTGTATTTGGGTAATTGCTCCCATTCTTCTCTGCAGATCCCTCAAGCTCTGTCAGGTTGGATGGGGAGCATCGATGCAGAGCTATGTTCAGGTCCTTCCAGAGATGTTCGTTCAGGTTCAAGTCTGGGCTCTGGTTGGGCCACACAAGGACATTCACAGACTTGTCAAGAAGGTACTCCTGCATTGTCTTGGCTGTGTGCTTAGGGTCGTTGTCCTGTTGGAAAGTGAACCTCCACCCCAGTCTGAAGTCCAGAATGCTCTGGAGCAGGTTTTCATCAATGATCTCTCTGTATTTTACTCCGTTCATCTTTCCCTCGATCCTGACTAGTCACCCTGCTGCTGAAAAACATCCCCACAGCAAGATGCTGTCACCACCATGCTTCACCGTAGGTACGGTATTGGCCAAGTGGTGAGTGGTGCCCTGGTTTCCTCCAGACGTCATGCTTGGCATTCAGGCCAAGAGTTCAATCTTGGTTTCATCAGACCAGAGAATCTTGTTTCTCATGCCTTTTGGCAAACTCCAAGCTGGCTGTCTTATGCCTTTTATTGAGTAGTGGCTTCCATCTGGCCACTCTACCATAAAGGCCTGATTAGTGGAGTGCTGCAGATATAGTTGTCCTTCTGGAAGGTTCTCCCATCTCCACAGAGGAACTCTGGAGCTCTGTCAGAGTGACCATCGGAATCTTAGTCACCTCCCTACCAAGGCCTTTCTCCCACGATTGCTCAGTTAGGCCACGCGGCCAGCTCTATGAAGAGTCCTGGTGGTTCCAAAGTTCATCCATTTAAGCCATTGTGCTCTTCGGGACCTGCAATGCTGCACAAATTGTTTTATACCCTTCCCCAGATCAGTGTCTTGACACAATCCTGTCTCGGAGGTCTACAGACAATATCTTCATGGCTTGGTTTTTGCTTTGACATGCACTGTCAACTAAGGGATCTTATATAGACAGGTGTGTGTCTTTCCAAATCATGTCCAATCAATTTAATTTACCACTGGTGGACTCCAATCAATTGTAGAAACACCTCAAGGATAATTAATGGAAACAGATGAACCTAAGCTCAATTTTGAGTGTCATAGCAAAGGGTCTGAATACTTATGCAAATGTGATATTTCAGTTATTTATTTTTAATTACTTTACAAAAAGACCTGTATTTGCTTCTTCATTCTGGGGTATTGGGTGTAGATTGATGATAAAAAAAGTGAATAATCCATTTTAAAATAAGGCTGTAATATAACAATATGTGGTAAAAGTGAAGGGGTCTGAATACTTTCTGAATGCACTGTATACCTGCTGGCTTTGTAAAGTTTCAGCATATCTGGCTGCAATGGACAGGCTGCATAATGCAAGCCAATGACCTGGCTGCAAGCAACAGATAACAACGCACACTGATTTACATCAATACAAAGTAAGTGCCCACTACACACAAATTATTCATTCTGCCAGACTTCGAAAGATGAGGGTTTGACTTAATCAATATATAGTGATCCTCCTGTGGCCAGACATAATGCAGACATAATCACTATCATTGAAAGAAAAAGTGAGAGGAACAAAATGCTGGAGTAACTCAATGGGCAGGCAGCATCTCAGGATAGAAGGAAGGGGTGTCCTTTCGGGTCGAGACCCTTCTTCAGGCAAAAGAAGGGTCTCGACCCAAAACGTCACCCATTCCTTCTCTCCAGAGATGCTGCCAGGCCCGCTGAGTTACTCCTGCATTTTGTGTCTATCTTCGGCTTAAACCAGCATCTGCAGTTCCTTCTTACAACAAAAGGGAGAGGAATTTGTCCTTGAAAGTAGGGAGGAGCTGTGAGTGTCAGAAGGGGCATCGAAGTGGCACTAAGGTCTACCCTTTGATGTGTAATTGGTTTACATCCATCTGCGCCATTGTTCCAGGCGATGAGGTGTGTGCTAAGTGGGCAACAAAGGGTTTTTCCAATAGTCTTACAGATACGCAGTCTTTTACCCAGTGTAGGAGAATCGCAAGTCAGAGGACATCGGTTTAAATGTGAGGGTGGGGAAGATTTAATGGGAACTTGAGGGGTATCTGTTTCACACAAAGGGTGGTGGGTGAACGGAATAAGTTGCCAGAGGAGGTAGTTGAGGCAGGCACTATCAATGCGTTTAAGAAATATTTAGACAGTTCATAATTTATAGGACCAATTAGGTCAATCGTCCCATCAAGTCCACTCCGCCATTCAAACATGGCTGAAATATCTTTCCCCTCAAGCCCATTCTCCTGCCTTCTCCCCATAACCCCTGACACCTTTACTCCTCAAGAATCTGTTAATCTGTGCCTTAAAAATACTCAAATATTGGTTTGGAGGGGTATGAGCTTCAAGCAGGCAGGTGGGTCTCATGTTGATGGGGCACGATGGTCGGCATGGACAAGTTGGGCCGAATGGCCTGTTTCCATGCTGTATGACTATATAAATGACATGAGGTTTTAATAAACATTTTCATTTGTTCCTTTAAAGTAAGAATGGTGTTACAATTTAATAATTTAAACTGCAGAATCAAAATCCTTTTGTAAATTTGTGGATGATTGTGCACTGTTATTGCTATAATAAATGTTTGAGCAAGGGTCCAGAACGGAAACATAGCCTGCCCATTCCCTCGAAAGATTTCTGAAACATTGTGATAATTAATCCCTGTCTCAACTACCTCCTCTGGCAGATCGTTCCATACACCTGTGTAAAAATGTTGCCCCTTAGGTTCCTATTAAGACTCCCCCCCCCCCCCCTCTCACCGTAAACCTATGTCCTCTGGTTCTCGATTCCATTTATTGATCTCTTGAAGATTTCATTCTGCAAACCTATTTCTTTTTAAAAGAAAGCTAGGTGTCTTGCAAATAAAAGGAAAACACTTAAAGAGTTAAAGTAAAAGCTGATGGTGGATCAGTTTTAAGGAAAACAAAAGGAAGAGACAGAAGTAGAGAGGGGAGAGGTGTAGGTGAATGGCCTGGGCAAGGAGGGTGAAAACAACAGCGGTGAGCAGTGATAAATCACACGGATGTACATACACAGAGGTCTGCTTTGAGAAATAACCGGACAGGTTGCCATGGCAACGGTCCAACATGACAGAGTGTGTTAGTGCAGGTCTTGCATTAAGGAGCGAGGATAAACCGGGCCAAGTTAATTTGTGAAGTGTATGAAGTACTGCACAATAAAAGCTTCAGAAGTGCATTCAAGCTGCAAAAAATTGCCCAGAACAATTCAAGTCTATTGGACAGGTAAGGAGACAAGAGTGCTGCAGTAACTCAGCGGGTCAGGCAGGCATCCCTGGAGAACACGGATAAGTGACGTTTCAGGTCGGGACCCTTCTTCAGACTGATCTTTTTGGGGAGAAAAGAAAGCTGGAAATGGGGATATTCAGGTAATAGGTTGGGGAGTGTTTGTGGGGGAATGGGGGAAGATTTTGACCAGGTCACCTAAAATTGGAGAATACAATGTTCATACCATTGGGTTTTAATTTCCTTAGTTTTAGTTTAGTATTTTAAGACTTCATACAATTACAATCAAGCCATCCACAGTGTATAGATACAGGATAAAGGATATAACGTTTTTAATGCAAGATCAAGTCCAGTGAAGTCCAATGAACGATTGTCCGAGGGTCTCCAGTGAGGTAGATGGTAGCTCAGGACCACTCCCTAGTTGGTGATAGGATGGTTTGCTTTTAACTTTGCTTTACACCTTAGCGGCACAGCGGTAGAGCTACTGCCTTACAGCGTTAGAGACCTGGGTTCGATCCTGACTACAGGTGCTGGCTATACGGAGTGTGTGTGTTCTCCCTGCAGTTGCATTTAGTTTAGTTTAGTTTAGTTTAGTTTAGTTCAGAGATACACCACGGAAGCAGGGCGTTCGGCCCACTAAGTCCGCACACCAACACTATCCTACGCGGGTACGATTTCTCTGTGTGCTCCGGATTCCTCCCACACTCCAAAGACGTGCAGGTTTGTAGGTTCATTGACTTCTGTAAATTGTGCCTGGTGTGTAGGATATAACTAGTATACAAGTGATCGCTGCTCGGTGCGGACTCGGTTGATCGAAGGGCCTGTTGCTCGAAACTAAACTAAACTTAGAAAGAAAAAGGCACCAAATGAGTTGAACGAAAATGTTGTTTTAAATGCAGGTTTGGTCTAGAGATACAGCCCACCCAGTCTGCGCCAACCAGCGATCCCCGTACACCAGTTTTATCCTAGTGTACGGGCGAATTAAAGGTGGCAATTTACAGAAGCCAATTAACCTACAAACCTGCACGTCTTTGGAGTGTGTTAAACTCCCAGAGCAGCCTGAGAAAACCCACATGGTCACAGGAAGAATGTGCAAACTCCTTACAGACAGCACCCATAGTCAGGATCGAACCTGGCAGTGAGGCAGCCGCAGCAACTCTCCTGCTGCGCCACCCTGCTGCCCTCGATAGGCTATTCAATTAAATCAATGATACGAAAATGCACACTCCATTGCAGAGATGATGCCTTTGGCTTTACCAGTTCAAAGCTTTGCAATCTTCATTATTGCTAACAACTGCCTCTTTACATTGGTAATAATAGAAAACGTGACTGCTCGGTAAATTTAAATAGTCATCTAATCCTTACGCTGTTGAATCTTTCAACAGATTTGCACTGACTTTTTAACCTCGGGCTATTACCATACACTGACATTTCCAAATGAGATGAGTCTGTTGGATATCAGAAACCTCCTTACATCTACATAATTCCCCCATTTAAAACGGATGCAAAATAGACCAGGCCGTTTGAACAGCACGCTGAGGAGTTGCTGCATTTACCGTGCTACATGATTGATCACAGGCGCAAAATTCGTGGGCCCATAAAGCTGGACTGTCTTGAGACTTTGATGATATGCTTCCAGAATTCCTTCAATGCCGTTACAATATGGATTGTCAGGTATGCCGTTCTGTTAAAAAAGAAACGTGTCAAATTTGGACACTGCCACAATGCACACATATAACAAGTACATAGAACAACAAAGGAATGGGCCCTTCAGCCCACAATGTCTATGCCGAACATGATACCAAGTTAAACAGGCCTCATCTATCTGTACACAATCCATAGTCTGAAGAAGGGTCTTGACCCAAAACATCAACCATTCCCTCTCTCCAGAGATGCTGCCTGTCCCACTGAGTTATTTCAGCATGTTGTGTCTGGTGTAAACCAGTACCTGCAGCCCCTTCCTACCCAAATCCCTCTATTCCTTGCACTTTCATGTTCCTGTCTAAAACCCTCTGAAACACCACGATCGTATCTGCCTCCAGCACCACCCCTGGCAGCACGTTCCAAGCCGCCACCACTCTCTGTGGAAAACTAGCCCCGCACATTTCCATCAAACGTCAGGGTCTGAAACGCCACCTATTCCTCTTTTTCCCAGTGATGCTGCCTGACCCACTGAGTTACTCCAGCATTTTGTGTCTATCTTTGGTATAAACCAGTCCCTTCCCACACCTACCCATTAAACGTTCTCCTTCTTAAGGTTATGCCCTCTAATGTTGGACATTTCCACCCTGGGAAAAAGGTTCTGACTATCTACCCTATCTATGCGCCACATATTTCACTTCATACCCTTTTCAACATTCGAAGGCCTGTTGTATTGATGTAAATAAAAATATTATTTTCTGTTTATTTGGTTTAATGACAGGCTCATGTTTTCTGTGCCACCCACCCACTACACAGCCTGAGGCTGTTTCAGCCTCCTCTCTATTTCATTAGTGTGTAATAATAGTCTTCAGTACCATCACTAAAAGGCCACTGAGCATTATCAGATGCAAAATAAAACAGTGAATGGCAAATTTGTATTGAAACTTGGCAAGGCTGCGTCACTGTGTTTGATTGGCTTTTTGCTATGAAGCTGATTTTAATGCTGTAAAATGCATCCGTGTCACATTTAATTTGCATCATAAGATAACAAGCCCCGGTTCTCTACAAAGTGTGCCCTGCACACACACAATTACCACTTTAAAAAAAGCTTCATTAGGAGATTTATATCATGGAATCAATCTGCTATATATGCAATGGCACAATATTAAACAATTACGCGAATGAATTCTTCCCATGCTTTTGATGGGAAACTCTGAGAAATCTGTTGGGAAAAGGCTCCTTATTGTGCAGGTGTACACTGGCTATTTAAAACGCAATCAAGAGAAAATGAAAACACTTTGTCCTCGCTCTATATTTTCAATTCAAAGGGCATCAGGAAGCTAAACAGATGGTGTCATACAGCATGGAAACAGGCCCTTCGGCCCACTTTGATCAAGATGCCCCATCTCAGCCATTTAGCCCATGTTTGGCCCATAACCCTCCAAAGCCTTTCTATCCAAGTACCTGTCCAAGTGTATTTTAGATATTGTTATTGTATATACCTCAACTACCTCCTCTGGCAATACGTTCCAGATACCCACCACCCTAACTCTGTGTGAAACGTTTCCACTCAGGTTCCTATTAAATCTATCCCTCCTCACCTTAAACCTATCTCCTCTGGTTCTTGATTTCCCTATCCTGGGTAAAATAATCTGCATTCACCCTATCTATTGCCCTCATGATTTTGTACACCTCTATAAGGTCACCCCTGCCCAACCTCTCCCTGTAGCCTAGGCCTTGACACCCAGCAGGTTTACAGCTGTCTGTTTTGCTCACTTCCCATGTATTTGGTTCCATTGAAGGGGGTGGGAGTAGAAAGCTCGGAGAGAGGAGAGGCAGGACAAAGCCTGGAAAATGATAGAGGTGAGAACATTTTTTGAGAGGCAGATGATTGGACAAAGGCTAGAGATAGAAAAAGAGGTTTGAGACTAAAGGGTTAAAGAGTTGCAAATTGTGAAGCTAGAGGAATGAATGTAGGTCAAAGGGCAGGGGAATATTGGTGTGTCCAAGTGGGGCACAAAGGAAGGGGTGGGGAGGGAAAGGGTGGGGGGGGGGGGGGAGGGTTTGGCAGTTATGTAAAATTAGAGAATTCAATGTTCATACCGTTGGATTGAAAGCTACCCAAGCAGAATATCAGGTGCTGTTCCTCAGTTTGCGTGTGGCCTTAGCATCTGCAATGGAATGTGCATTCGTATGAGGATGTTGCCTGAGCTACAGGAAGAGATTGAGCAGGCCAGGACTTTATTCCTTAGAGCACAGGAGAAAGAGGGGTGATCTTAGAGATGTATAAGACCATGAGAGAAATAATTATGGTAAATGCACAGTCTTTTACCCAGAGTGGGGGATTTGAGAACCAGAGGACATAAATTTAAGGGGCGGGTGGGGGGTGGGGGGTGGGGGGGGGGAGATTTTATAGGAAACTGAGCGGCAACTTTTTTACTGCCAGGGGTGGTTGGTGTATGGAACGAGCTGTCAGAGGACGTAGTTGAGGCAGGTACGATCATAACATTCAAAAACATTTGGACAGGTACATGGATAGGATAGGTTTAGAGGGATATGGGCCAAGCACGGTCAGATGGGTCTCGTGTAGATGGGACATATTGGTCGGCGTGGGCAGGTTGGGCCGCAGGGTCTGATTCCGTACTGTATGAGTCTATAACCCTATCTGTCAATGGAGAGGTCCCAGAACAACACTTTAACATTACTGGGTTCACAGTCGCTGCTCCATGGGATGATTCTATCTGCCAAAATACAAAGTGGTGGAGGAACTCAGAAGGTCAGGCAGCATCTGAGGAAGGAATGGACAGGTGACGTTTTCAGTTGTGATTCTTCTTCAGAATGTCTCCAGCCTGAAGAAGGGTCCCGTCCCAAAACATTATCTATCCATTCCCTCCACAGATGCTGCCTAACCTGCTGAGTTCCTCTAACACTTTTGTGCTTTGCTCAAGATCCTTGTGTCTCTCTACTCTTTCTGGCATTAAGAAGCATTTAGACAGGTACATGGATAGTGGATGAATAGATATGGGCCAAACACAGGCAGGTGAGACTAGTGTAGATGGGACATACTGGTCGATGAGGGCATGTTGGGCTGAAAGGCCTGTTTCCATGCTGTATCACTCTATGACTATGACATAACGAAATGAATCCAGGAGCAAGGCTGATCCCAGCTGTGAAACCTCTCTCTCAGTTCCTTCAGCTCGGCGATTAGCAATGTGTTTGAAATAGAAATGGTCTCAAGTAAAATCACACTGAACCTCACCATTAACTCATCAGGAAACATCATCACAATCAAGAGCGGAACTCGCTATCAAAACATGGAGGGGACACAATTTTTTGACGGCCACGCGCGCATGCGCACACTTACACTCATACTCACACACACACGCAAGGCTTCAGAGGCTCAATCCAGTGCTAAAAACGGAGAATTTAAAATCGGGATTACAAAAATTTGGGGGGGGATGTCCCCCACCTCTCAAAACATGAGGGGGACGTGTCCACTCTGCACCCCCCCCCCCATCCCCCGGGTTTTCCGCCCCTGATCACAATTAATAGACTCATCAGGAAGGCTGGCTCTGTCTTGGGGGTGGAGTTGGGTTCATGGGAGGTGGTCTTGGAGGGGAGGTTGCTCCTGAAATTGTGGAGCATCCTGGACAATACAGCTCACCCCCTCCATGACACACTGGTCAACCTGAGGAGTACCTTCAGCAACAGACTGGTTCCACCAAGATGCAGCACAGAATGACAAATGACATCCTTCTTCCCTGCGGCTATCAAACTGCACAACACCTCCCCAACTCCCTTCTGTCGTGGCATAGACTGACTCCCCCCCCCCCCCCCCCCCCCCCCCCCCCCCACAATCTTTGCACATCCCCAATCCTTTCCACTCATCACTTTAATTTCATGTTTCATGTATTTTGTGTTTTATGACTGTTGGCAGATCAATTTCCCTCCTGGGATAAATAAAGTTATATAGTATCGTATCATATGGTATCGGATCGTACCAGTGGAGCTATGACTTAGCCGGTGAGGATCTCTGTTATGCCAAACTACCAAAAGACTTAATACTCGAATCTCTGTCTCGGCATATCAAAGACGAGACTGCTCATATGAAATGCAATAGTCAAATCAGCTGCTATTAGGAACATAATATTAGATTCTGAATCTCCTGTGCTAAATATGCAAAAATAAAAGTTTGCTATGCAATTTTCAGACAATTATCAATAGCATTTCCCTTCAGGATAATGTAAGATGCAAGACGCACTTTTGGGAACTGATTTGTTTCCAAAGTGTGGGGAAATGTGCATTTTCTCTCTTGCTCTTAATTGGATTTATTTCTTTGTATTTCCCAGCTGAGAAAGTGCAAATGTAATTTCCTCTCAGGCCTCTCCTGGTGTTAATCTTAAACTTGCAGCTAAGAAATAAGCAATGTGACAAAGTAGTTACAATGCATTTCCATTGTCGATTCCTCCCACAGGGAACGGCAGCACATGGATTCAGAATGGAAAGAATATTGTTGAACAGCACCTTCCACAGGCTTTGCAACTCCCATGAAACCACTGAAAGGCTTGAAGGAATCAACATGAAAATTTTGCTCATATCTTTCTACATTGAGTTCAATGATTTTGAAATGTTGTTTCCAATGTAGGAAACACAGCATTCAATTGCTGCACTACTAGCTCCTGCAGATAATGAACACATTGCTTCAGGGGTAAATATTAGGCAGAAAGAACTACATGTGCTTCAAAATAATGAGGATTAGACTAGAGATACAGCGCAGAAACAGGCCCATTCGGCCCACCGAGTCCAAGCCGACCAGAGATCACCCCGTACACTAATACTACCCTATACTCTATGGACAATTTACAATTATACCAAAGCCAATTTACCTACAAACCAGTATGTCTTTGGAGTGAAGGAGGAATCCGGAGCACCCGGAGAAAGCCTACGCAGTCACAGGGAGAATGTACAAACTCTGTATAGAAACGTTGCCTATTTCCTTCGCTCCATAGATGCTGCTGCACCCGCTGAGTTTCTCCAGCATTTTTGTGTACCTTGCATGGAACAAATTACTTGAGTTGAGGCTGGAACTATCCCAACATTTCAGAAACAATTAAACAGGTACATGGATAGGATAGGTTAAGAGGGATGTGGGCCAAATGCAGGCAGGTAAGTCTAGTGTAGATGGGGCATGTTGGTGGGTGTGGGCAAGTTGCGCTGAAGGGCCTGTTTCTACACAGTATGACTATGATTCTATACAATATTGAAAATGCAAAATAACACTGAAACCCTTCAACAACACCAGCATGCACAAAGAATATTATTTTACCAAAGCAAACTCATGTGCAACTCTTCCATCGGGTGGTAGTTTAGCACCAAAGCCCAATGCTGGGAACATCTTGTCACTGTCGTAGTCCTGAATGATTTCACCCACTGCCTTCAAAGCCATTGCATAAGCATTCATCTGGTAAGGGTTCATGTAATGCAGGGATGTGGACTGAGATGGGTTTCCTGATGAAGCAATGAAAAATAATAAGACACTTACTTTAGCGATAGGATATTATTAACCATTTTGTGGACATCCAGGTGTATTTCATTCCAGGCACTCACCACCCATGTGTAAAAAACCTGACCTGCACAGTTCCATTCACACTTTACCCCTATCTATCAGAACTAAACAGTGCCTTTGAAAAGGTGATGCAGTAGCATTGCAAAACAAAAGCATAACAGTACTAGAGGCAATTGATTAGCATTGCCAAGTAGTGTTATTGTCAGACATTAGTTTTGAGCAAGGTTTTATAAATGCTCGTAATATTTCTTTCTGTAAAACAACTACAGAAACAAGAAATTTAGTTTCCTTTAACTCTGTCTGATTTAAAATATTGGCATTGTTCTTTCATTTAAACTTCTGTAAATATTTACAACTAAATGTCATCAAAGCAAGCCGTAAATTAAGCGAGGGCCACAACTGGTTCTAAAATCAATATGAAAACAGCAAACCAATGTTAATTTTCCTTTGAGGACGTTGTGATAGGATATTTTTTATAGGATATTTAACAAGGTTTAGAATCCAAATAATCAATTGAAAATTTGTCAACTATTTGATTAAAGTCATAAATCTGCAATTAGTGACCACCTATGCAAATACAATAAAATCGCTCAGTAGCAGGAGATTTATTTGATCAAGGACATAGAAACATAGAAACATAGAAATTAGGTGCAGGAGTAGGCCATTCGGCCCTTCGAGCCTGCACCGCCATTCAATATGATCATGGCTGATCATCCAACTCAGTATCCCGTACCTGCCTTCTCTCCATACCCTCTGATCCCCTTAGCCACAAGGGCCACATCTAACTCCCTCTTAAATATAGCCAATGAACTGGCCTCGACTACCCTCTGTGGCAGGGAGTTCCAGAGATTCACCACTCTCTGTGTGAAAAAGGACTTACCATTGGAAGCTGTAAAATCGATAGCCACCGTAAAATTTATCTGCGTTCTGCAAGATTAAATGAAGAGAGAATATTTTATTTCAATTGCATTTTCCGAACATGGTTTTCTGTTAGTTTTCATTGCCATATGTGTAAATAATATATCTTTGATCGATTGTAGACACTGCTAGGTAAAGACTATTTCTTATGAAGAAACTAAATTATTTAGAATGTGTCCAAGATTTTTGGCTCAAAAAACACCTTGAAATATAGAAAAACAAAAAAAACTGCAGATGCTTATTAATACACAAAAAGACTCAAAGTGCTGGGTTAAGTCAGCAGGTCAGGCAGCATCTCTGGTGAAAATGTGCAGATAGGTGCCATATAGATAGAATGGGCAGGCAGAGATGCAGCCTGTCCTGCTGAGTTACTCCAACATGCTGTAACAAAGTACAGGTTAGCTACACCAATGCTAAGTCTCTAGATAGACCTGGAGACACGTAACCGCTGGGATCTTGAGCAAACAGTCCTGCCGCTATTCAGGAGGCCAGGCAGCATCTGTGGAGGGAATGGATAGATGATGTTTCCGGTTTGGGACCCTTCTTCAGACTGATGGAGTAGAGAGGAAAAGGCTGGAAAAAAGGGTGAGGAAAAGTGTGGCACGTGGTTCAGAGAGGGTTCAGTAGGATATGGGTCAAATGCAGGGAAATGGGAGTAGACCAATATGCCAACTTGATCAGCCTGGAGAAGGTGGGCCGAAGGGCCTGTTTCCGTGCTGTACAGCTCTGTCACACCTCAGGATTACCTAACTCATCCCTTTTCTGGTCAACATCACTAACTTGGTAAATCACATAAGCTACGTTCTATTTTTTGTTGAATATCCACACAGATAATTGATGATTATAAATGATAAAACGCTGCATTGGAATGTGCAGGATAGTGCAGGTTAGTGTAGCTTATTCAGCGGACTGGGCAACCATTATCATAATACCCGACCCTCGTTATTGACATATGCAATACACTGAATTGTTCAAGGAGATTACAGCTTTTTATTCCTCTGATTGCTTACAATAGATTCAAAATTCAAAATCCCTTTTAAGGCTGATCTGGGCTAACTATGTGTTGGGAATAATATGACTAATACAATCATTTACCAGGTCAGGTTTAAACAAACATTTTAAATTGGATTCCATGATGGCATAAATACTGAAAGAAATATTTACTATTTCAAAGTGGAGAGTAATCCAGGGGTGGTGGTGGTGGTGGGATAAGGATTCTGTGCAGGTTGATAAGTTTGTCTGCACCAAGTTCGGCATGGACATGTGGGCCAAATGTGTAAAAAAAAACACATGTTCCTGTGTTGTACTGTTCTATGTTCTACGATCAGCAAACCCTTTAAGCACCAGAGCCAAGTTAAATCTTGCAGAAGCAATCTGAATAAATCTGTTGAATAGACCTCCTCAGTACTCCCTGCAGTAATGATTCTCTTCAGCTTTGGGTGGAATAGAAAATGCCAAAAACGCCAATGTGTATAAATAATACATCCAATTTCCAACCATTATCATAACAAAAGTTATTAATTGGCTAAGATTCACTAACTAACACACTTGATCGTAAGTCAATATTCAGAAGACATTCCAGTCTGATGGGTAATGGAGTCATCAAATATTAATCCACGTGGTACAGCATTGTCCTCATTAAGACCCAATCACTTGTAATTAGTTTTTCCACGCTGTATTCCCAGAGCTCATCAAAATGGCTTAATTTGTCTAAGTTCTCATTTGATCTGCAGTACTGAATCATTCTCTTCCATCTCTGAGCCGTGCTGTCTGTTCCATGTCAAGTGAGGGGGAATTTTTCAAAACCTCACATGAACATTGGACACAGCAGTTTCCCTGGGACTCGGATTGGATTGAATTGAAAGACACAGATTGTGCTCACCGAGTCCAGGCCGATCATCCATCACCCGTTCACACTAGTTCTATGTTATTCCACTTTCGCATCCACTCCCTACACACCAGGGCAATTTACAGGGATGATGCCAAGATCAACTCCTTTGTGCCTGCGCATAACCCATATCCTTCCACATCCATGTCGCTATCCGACAGTCTCTTAAATGCCACAATCGTATCTACCTCCACCACCACCCCCGGGCAGCACGTTCTAGCCACTCACAAACTCTGTGTAAAAAAACAACTTGCCCCACGCCTCTCCCTAATACCTCTAAACCAGACTTAATTCTGTTCTGAAGAAGGGTTTCGGCCCGAAACGTTGCCTATCTCCTTCGCTCCATAGATGCTGCTGCACCCGCTGAGTTTCCCCAGCATTTTTGTGTACCTTTGATTCTGTTAAACCTCTTCTGCACACTTTCCAAAGATTCCACATCCATCCTGTAATGAGGCAACCAGAACTGCACACGATATTCCAAATGTGGCCTTACCAAAGCCTTCTAGAGCTGCATCATGACTTCCTGACTCTTATACTCAATGCCACGACCAATGAAGTCAAGCATACCATTTGCTTTCTTTATCACTCTACCCACTTGGACTTGGTTCACAAGATCCCTCTGCATATACAGATACAAGGAAGTGCAGATGCTGATTAACAAAAAAGACACAAAGTGCTGGTTACTAAGTGGGTCAAACAGCATCTCTAGTGCATAGGTGATGTTTCAGGTGGGGACCCTTCTTCAGGCTGATATCGGGGGTGGGGGGGAGGGGGGAGGGAGAATTATACTAGAGGTGGGTTGATTGGCAGATGGATGGATTGAATGCTCCACCCATCTGCCACTCAAACCCCCTTATCTGTATCCACCTATCACTTGTTAGACTTTGTCCCACCCCCACCTCTCTTCCAGCTTTCTCCCTCCTACTACAATCAGGCTGAAGAAGGGTTCCGACCTGAAACGTCACCTATGCATATCCTACAGAGATGATGCCTAACCGGCTGAGTTACTCCAGCAACTTTGTGTCAAGGTTTATACCCTTCTTTCCAGAAGGCAATTACTGTCGTTGCTTTACAATTTCCTTCATGGAGATTCAACATCATTTTCCAGTAGTAGTTTTAGCTTAGATACAGCTTGGGAACAGGCCCTTTGGCCCACCGAGTCCGGGCCAACCAGCGCTCACCCACACACTAGTTCTACCCTACTCACTAGGGACAATTTTACCGAAGCCAATCAACTTATAAACCACACGTTTTTTGAATGTGGGAATAACAACCTCAAAAGAAAAATGCCAATGTCCTTGGAGGTCAGTATCTATGATGGCCTGGGCAGTGTCCATCATATTTTTTAATCTCCTTCCTTCCTGGGTCTCATAGTCTGATTTGAAACTGCATCCTATCTGTTATAATGCAGTGCACCTGGCATTCCAGTCCATTCAATTGCAGATCATATTTATTAGAGTCATAGAGACAAACAGTACGGAAACAGGCCCTTCGGCCCAACTTGCCCACAAGGACAACAGGTCCCAACTGCCTGCGTTTGGCCCATATCCCTCTAAACCTGTCCTATCCATGTACCTGTCTAAATGTCTCTTATACGTATCTGCCTCAACTACCTCCTCTGGCAGATGGTTCCATACATCCACCACCCTTTGTGTAAAAAAGATACCCCTCAGGTCCCTATTAAATCTTCCCCCCCCCCCGTCCCCCCCCCCCCCCCCGCACCTTAAACCTCTGTACTCGAGACTCTGTGAGATTTATTTATTTGCCAACCACACGCAGATCACATTCCTCCCACAAAGCATCCTTTTAAAAAAAATGGTATTTCAGCTGCTCAATAGAGTGCTTCAAAGGGAATTCTGTCCTGCTGCGATTCTTCAAATGAAAATGTATTCTCATTGACAGACATAGCATCACGTTTGATGTATGGACTCGTGCAGAGTAGTCATTAATTGATAATGTCCTCTTATTTCTCTGGCTAATGCCCCTGCCCAAAGAATCAGGCAGGGTGTTCTTCCGTACCCACTGCAGAACTCCAGACAGACACTGCCTCTGTTGGGTGGCACAGTGGCGCAGCTGGCAGAGTTGCTGCTTTACACCGCCGAAGACCCAGGTTCGATCCTGACTATGGATGCCGTTTCTACGTTCTCTCTGTGACCTTGTGGGTTTCCACCAGGCATTTGTCGGTTAATTGGCCCACTGTAAATTGTCCCCTGGTGTGTAGGGAGTGGATGCAAAAGTAGGATAACATAGAAGTGTGAACGGGTGATCGATGGTTGGCATGGACTCGGTGGGCCCAAACATAGAAACATAGAAAATAGGTGCAGGAATAGGCCATTCGGCCCTTCGAGCCTGCACCGCCATTCAATATGATCATGGCTGATCATCCAACTCAGTATCCTGTACCTGCCTTCTCTCCATACCCCCTGATCCCTTTAGCCACAAGGGCCACATCTAACTCCCTCTTAAATATAGCCAATGAACTGGCCTCAACTACCTTCTGTGGCAGAGAATTCCAGAGATTCACCACTCTCTGTGTGAAAAATGTTTTCCTCATCTCGGTCCTAAAAGATTTCCCCCTTATCCTTAAACTGTGACCCCTTGTTCTGGACTTCCCCAACATCGGGAACAATCTTCTTGCATCTAGCTTGTCCAACCCCTTAAGAATTTTGTAAGTTTCTATAAGATCCCCCCTCAATCTTCTAAATTCTAGCGAGTACAAGCCGAGTCTATCCAGTCTTTCTTCATATGAAAGTCCTGACATCCCAGGAATCAGTCTGGTGAACCTTCTCTGTACTCCCTCTATGGCAAGAATGTCTTTCCTCAGATTAGGAGACCAAAACTGTACACAATACTCCAGGTGTGGTCTCACCAAGACCCTGAACAACTGCAGTAGAACCTCCCTGCTCCTATACTCAAATCCTTTTGCTATGAATGCTAACAAAGCCCTGTTTCCACCATGTATCTCTAAACTAAACTAAACAATTGTGAGTGACCAATACAAGTTCCTGAAACAACTGAAAGCCCACTACTACTGCTGCCATTAATCAGTCTGCTGGCAAGAATAAGGTCTCACCAGCAACATAAAAGACTCCACAAAGTAGCCTGGGTTGTCCAACTGGTCTAACGTCATGATGCCCACGATGGGGTTCATACAGAGATAGACACAAAGTGCTGGAGTAATTCAGTGGCTCAGGCAGCATCTCTGGAGAACAAGGATAGGTGGCGTTTCACAGAGTGCTGGAGTAACTCAGTGGCTCAGGCAGCATCTCTGGAGAACATGGATAGGTGGCGTTTCACAGAGTGCTGGAGTAACTCAGTGGCTCAGGCAGCATCACTGGAGTAAAAGATGAGTGACGTTTCGGGTCAGGGCCCTCTTCAGACCCTTCTTTAGACTCAAGTAATTAGGGTCCCAACCCAAAACGTCACCCATCCTTTATCTCCTGAGATGCGGCCTGACCTGTTGGGTTACTCCAGCACTTTGTGGTTCTGGTATAAACCAGCATCTGCAGTTCCTTTCTACATATCAGGTTCACACAGGTTTAGCTTTGTTTAGATTAGAGATATAGTGCGGAAACTGGCCGTTTGGCCCACCATGTCCATACCGACCAGCGACCACCCCAGCACTATCCTACACACTAGGTGTTCCCAAAGCAAGCTGTAACCCACCAATATGCTTTCTATGGTGCGCCTGGAGAAGGAGACATGCTGAATCATTGGAGACATGCTGAATGTTCTCAGTCCCCTGAGGAAGTAAAGGCGTTGGTGTGCCTTCCTTGGCTGTCGTGTCAACTGCCTGCTGTTGAGGCAAACGGCAGTCTTCAGTAGTTGGGGAGAGTCAGGAGTTGAGTCGTCAAAGTCAAGAGTGTTTTATTGCCATATGTCCCAGATAGAACAATGAAATTATTACTTGCAGCCGCACAACAGAATATGTAAACATAGTACACTGTAAACCATATAAACCATATAACCATATAACAATTTACAATATAATTAATGAGAAAAAAAAGTTCAGTGGGTGTATACATACTCATATATACATATAGTCTATGTGTACATATATATACATATAGTATATAGTATAGGAAGGAACTGCAGATGCTGGTTTAAACCAAAGATAGCCACAAAATTCTGGAGTAACTCAATGGGACAGGCAGCATTTCTGGGGAGAAGGAATGGATGACGTTTCAGGTTGAGACCCTTCTTCAGACTGGTTAGGGACTGGTTAGGGACCCTAACCAGTCTGAAGAAGGGTATCGACCCGAAACATCACCCATTCCTTCTCTCCAGAGATGCTGCCTGTCCCGCTGAGTTACTCCAGCTTGTTGTGCCTTAAACCAGCATCTGCAGTTCCTTCCTACACATAGAGTCTGGTGGTGGATGAATATGTCTTTACAGCCCAGCTAATGTAGTTGCAGCTGCACGGCAAATAAACAGCAACTGTGACAAGTTCGACAAGAGGTCTTTAGTAAAGCCTGCTGTTTCTGAAATAATGTGGTGTTTCACTTGGGCCTGTCAGCGCTGGCTTTTAAAATGACAGTGGGGAATTGGTTGCATTTTTATGAAGCCTTTTAAAACATTATTGGGAGACACACGATGATGATCCTATATAGAAAAAAATTGCCTCTGAGCCATTTGTATTTTTACTTTATTGTATGTTTTCTCTGGAGAAGTCAAGGTGATTTATACACTGGGTAATTCAAAGAAATGGCAGTCAAAGTAGTTCAGCTTGTTTGATTATATTGAAGGTGCTTATACGAGAGTGCCTTTGTCCAAATAACGCCCTTAGGATTATATTATATGCGGAATTCATTTGTTGGATAGATATTGCTAATATTTTTAACATGGGTGCCCATTGGCAGGTGTGGAGGACATAGAGGTTTCCAGGCCCTTCAGCCCAACTCGTCCATGCCGACCAATATGTCCCATCTAAGCTAGTCCCATTCGCTCATAGGTGGCTGATATCCCTCTAAACCTTTCCTAAACAAGTACCTGTAACTTCTGTAATTGGATCTACCTCAACTACCCCCTCTGGCAGCTCGTTCCATACACCCACCGCCTTCTGTGTGGAAAAGTTGCACCTCGGAATCTTATTAAATCTTTCCTCTCGCACTTTAAACCTATGACCTCTGGTTCTTGATTTCCCTACCCTGAGTGAAAGACTTGGGGTAAAAGACTCTGCATTCACCCTATCTATTCCCCTCTTGATCTTATGCACCTCAATAAAATCATCCATCAGCTTCCTGAGCTCCAGGAACAAAGTCCTAGCCTGCCCAACCTCTCCCTGTAGCTCGGGCTCTTGAGTCCGGGCAGGTTTACAGCTGTCTGTGTTACTCACCACCCATGTATTTGGCTCCCCTGAAGTCATTCCAAACAAATGTAAAGAATTGAATACAAGTGGTGGCCAGAACGTCAGCTCATGCTTGCTATTTGCAACCAAAGATATATTTTGCAAAAGTCTGTGCATTCACCCTATCTATTCCCCTCAAGACCTTATGCACATCTACAGTATAAGATCAGCTCTCACAGTGTGTGGTAAGTTGATGGTCCTGTTTCCATGCTTTGCATCTCTATGACTTTATGACATTTGTTCTGTTCAAAAACATTGACAATCTGATTGCCAAAGTCATGACAATATGACAGGTAATCTGCATCCCAGTGGAATGGAATCTTGGTCAATACTTCTGCAACGATGCCTCAAGCTCACTTTATGATTAACTTGACCTTTTATCTTTTTAACTGATATTTTTGATAGTTGACTGAGCAAGAACAGCGGATAAACTTTAGGAGGTGGAGGGAAATGGGACAAAAATAATTGAAAACTCAACAGTGATGCTTATTTCATATTTTGTAATATGGCAAAAATTAGGCCATTCAGTCCGTTGTGTCTTGCCAACTATCAGATCAATATTATTCCCTCACTAATATCCATGTAACTTGTTCCCTCTCACCATGATGTTCTTATCACATCTTATCACATTAGGTGTAATTTAGACGAGGCTTTAGAGATACAGCGCGGAAACATGTCCTTCGGCCCATCGAGCCCACACAGACCAGCGATCCCCACACAGACCAGCGATCCCCACACAGACCAGCGATCCCCACACAGACCAGCGATCCCCACACAGACCAGCGATCCCCACACAGACCAGCGATCCCTACACAGACCAGCGATCCCCACACAGACCAGCGATCCCCACACAGACCAGCGATCCCCACACACTAGCACTATCCTACACACGAGGAACAATTTACAATTTTTTACGAAGCCAATTATCCTACAATGTCTGTACGACTTCGGAATGTGGAAAGAAACCGGAGCACACAGAGAAAACCCACGCGGTCACAGGGAGAACGTACAAACTCCAAACAGACAGCACCCATTGTCAGGATTGGTCGGGTTTCTGGCGCTGTAAGGTAGCAGCTCTACCGCAGCACCACTGTGCTGCCCCATATCGACATTTACAATGGTCAAGTAACATAGAACGTAGAACAAAGAACAGTACTGCTCGTGGACAGACCCTTTGGACCACAACGTCTGTGTCAAACATGATGCTGTTAAACTAATCTCCTCTGCCTGCCCGTGATCCATATCCCTCCATTCCCTGCATATCCTTGTGCCTATCAAAAAGCCTCTAAAACTCCACTATCGTATTGTCCTCCACCGCCACCCTTGGCAGCACGTTCCAGACAGTCACCACCTCCTGTGTACAAAACTCACTTGGCGCATCTTATTTCAACTTTGCCCCTCTCACCTTAAAGCTATGCCCTCCCAACCTGTGATATTTTCACCATGGGGAAAACAGTTCTGACTGTCTACCCAATCTATGCCTCTTGTAATTCGACATTCATCTATCAAGTCTCCCCCTCAATCTCTGGCATTCCAGAGAAACCAATCCAAGTTTGTCCAACCTCTCCTTATAGAAAATACCCTCTATTCCAGGCAGTATTCTGGTAAACCTCTACAACCAGAAACTAGCTGAATAGGAACCTAAGGGGTAACGTTTTTACACAAAGGGTGGTGGGTATATGAAACGAGCTGTCGGAGGAGGTAGTTGAGGCAGGTACTATCATAAAATTTAAGAGAGGTTTGGACAGGTACATGGATGTGATGATGATAATGATGATACTTAATGATAGGATAGGTTTAGAGGGATATGGACCAAGCTAAGACAGGTGGGAGTAGTGTGGATGGCCCATCTTGGTCAGCATGGGCAAGTTAGGCTAATGGGCCTGTTTCCACACTGTATGACTCTACCATTAACAACTAGCACACCTTTGGGTTGTGGGAGGAGACTGGAGCACCCGGGGCTACTCACATGATCAAGGAGGGAACGTGGAAACCGCACAGACTGTACTCGAGATAAGCCTTGAACCTTGTTCTCTGAGACTGAGAGACAGTGTCTGCTTCACCACTATACCCAACAGCAGCAGTCGACATCTCTCGACCAGAAGCTTTTGCTGATCATGTTTTTTCTAGTTAGTTCCTCATAACAACAGGATCGGTGCAGAGATACAGTGAAAAGCATTTTTGTTGCGTGCTATCAGGTCAGCGCTATATCAGAGGATATTTTCATGAACTTCTACGCGTGTACATTCAAGAGAATATTGACTGCTTCTAGCATGGCCTGCTTCGGCAACTCGAACGCCCAGGAACAAAAAAGAGTGTAAGAAGTCAAGAACACTGCTCGGTCCATCACAGGTACTGACCTCCCCACCATCGAAGGGATCTACAGGAGACTCTGCCTCAAAAAGGTAGCCAGCATCATCAGAGACCCACACCACCCTGGCCACACTCTCATTTTATTCCTGCCATCGGGAAGGAGATATAATAGCGTGAAAACTGCAACGTCCAGGTTCAGGGGCAGCTTCTTGCCTATAATCATTGGGCTCTTAAACACTATAATCTCCAAATAAGCTCTGAACTACATGGATTTGGGGACATTAATTTTGTCTTTTTGCACTATAATTGTTGTGTGTGTGTGCACGTGTGCGTGCGTGCTTGCGTGCATGTGTGTGTGTGTGCATGCACGTGTGTATAAAACTGAACTTTTTTTCATTTATTATATTGTTTATAGAGTACTATACATTTTCTGTTGGGCTGCTACAAGTAAGAATTTCTTTGGTCTTTTAGGGACATATGCCAATGAAACACCCTTCATTCTTGACTTGAAAGACTATACATGATTACAATCAAGCCGCTCACAGTGCATAGATATATGATAAAGGGAATAATTTTTTGTGCAAGATAATTTAATATAATTCAAGATAATTCGTTATTCATTTCCTTTACTCAGGAAATGACACCAATGCTTAAGATGAAAAAGAAGTACTTTGATTAGCACGGCATGAAAAGATATGAATAAGAAAAATGAATAAAAAGCCCCGCATGATTAATTCCAGAGTAAGTAATTCCTCTCTTGTAATTGTTAAACTTAAACAAGGAAAGCCCTCATTTCTGGTCGTGATGCATTTTATAGCATCTGCCATGTAGAATTACTGCCGCATGTATAGATATATTCAGGTTTTCTGTGGGATAGCTTGTTCAAAATATGACACTACGTATCACGAGGAAGAAATATATCCAGGACATTCATGAATGGGGACAGCACCTGAGGATTTCCTAAACGACATTCATGGAATGAGAATTAACCAGACTTTTTACAATCTCTAACAAGAATGAAAAGTTTCAGAGATGCAACACTACGCATGCAACAGATTGTTTTTTTCTGCAACATTGGAGGTTGAGGAGAAACCTGATAGAAGTACAGAAAATTATGATGCAGGGAAGGGTCGGCAGTCAGAACCTTTCACCCGGGATGGAAATGTCAAATACAAGAGGGCATAGCTTTAAGGTTGCAGGGACAAAGTTTAAAGGAGATGTGCAGGGCAGGTTATCACACAGAGGGTGGTGAGTACCTGGAACGTGGTGGTGGAGGCAGATACGATAGTGGCATTTAGGAGGGTTTTGGATAGGCATATGAGTATGCAAGGGATGGGGGGATATGGATTACGTGATGGCAAATAAGAGTTTTTAGTAGAATGTAGGATGAATGTCGGATGAAGGGCAGCACAATGGTGCAAGGGTAAATTGGCTGCCTCACAGTGCCAGAGACCCGGTTTGATCCCGACTATGAGTGCTGTCTGTATGGAGTTTGTATGTCCCTGTGACCGCATGGGTTTTCTCCAGGTTCTCCAGTTTCCTCCCACATCCCAAGGATGTGCAGGTTTGTATGTTAATTGACTTCTGTAAATTGTCCCTAGTGTGTAGGAAAGGACCAACGTAATTGGGATGGTGGTCGGCGCAGGCTCGGTGGGCTGAAGGGCCTGTTTCCATGCAGTATCTCTACACTAAACTAATAACAGTAAAGAACAAATATCATATTGAGTAAAAAATATGTAGATTAAAAAAATGGTCAAATGTTAATTTTTATAGAGGGTTTCATTCATATTTAATATTGTAATGACGTATACTATACATTATGTCAAACATTATTATAGTTACAGTCAGGCCAGGTGGGTAACTACAAAATAACTATATTATAGTTACCTACCTGGACTCTGAGAAGTATTAAAATAATTAGATCAAATGAATCAAACTTCAAATTTTATATAAATTGATTTAAATTCCTTTTTCTGGTGAAAGCTTCTTATTTGATGAGTTCTCCAAGTCCAATTTAAGACAGAGTTCGGACTGGCTTGTAAGCTGATCAAGGATGTTGGTTACTTTAATGATCAAACAACATCTTGCCCACTTAGACAGATACATCTCTGCTAAGACAGTTTATGTTGCTGAAGAAGTCTTGAGCCTCGCTACTCATGCGTATTATCTTGTTCGTTTGATTCTTCTATGTCAGAGAACGCACTCATGCTGCAAGAGCTGCAGGATATTATTGATATGGAACTGCAAGGAAGCGATTTGAAACAATACTCACCCGCCTTTAATATAGTCAAGGAATGTGTGCTCAGATTCGACTGTGAAAGACAGCAAGGTAACCTGTGGGGAAAGAGGCAGCGTGGTCAGCTGTGGAAGATGTCAGATGGAGCTAATATTAGCAAACAAAAAACATAGAAACATTGAGCTGAGGTTATATGAAATGCAGAGCAACGACCGTGTGGGACAGTGGCACAGCTGATAGAGCTGCAGCCTCACAGAGCCAGAGACCTGGGTTCGATCCTGACTACGGGTGCTGTCCATGTGTGTAGTCTGCACGTTCTCCCTGAGACTGTGTGGGTTTTCACTGGGTGCTCCGGTTTCCTCCCACACTCTAACATGTGCAGGTTTGTAGAATAATTGGCTTTTGTAAGTTGTCCCTAGTGCGTAGGATAGTGCTAATGTGTGGGATGATCACTGGTTGGCGTGGACTTGGTAGACCGAAGGGCTTGTTTCCGCACTGTATCTCGAAAGTAAATCACAGAATATCTCAGAGTGAAGGACATATTTTAAATGTACAAGTGCTTTCTTTTCTTGACAAAGCAGAATTCAATCGGTTGAGGATATTTTTGTTGTTGTTTATGAATAGCAGATAGAAAAGATTTTTATGACATCTTGTTTTCCTGTTTTGAATACGGTGTGATTTAAACTGAATGATGTTTATTTCTCTGCAGCTTGGAGGTATTCTAACAAATTAATTGCAAGGAATTGTGTCAATGTAGGAACAAGATCCTTCCCACTTCTTGGAGTTGGGAGTCTGTTCAAAGTCATCACACTGACATACTTAGAACATAGAACAGTAAAGAATGGGGACAGGCCCTTCGGCCCACAAAGTCTGGGTCGAACATGATGCCAATTTAAATTAATCTGTTCTGCCTGCACTCAATCCAGTTTTTTTTTAAACTATTGTTTCAAACATTGCAATTTGACCAATTCAAGGAAATAACTTGACAGTCAAGCATAAGTAGAGGCACCCCTACACCACTCAACCTATCCCTTGTATTGCCCAACACTCAGACTAACAGGTTTAGTTTAATTTGGTTTAGAGATACAGCACGGAAACAGGCCCTTCGGACCACTGAGTCCAGCCCGACATGCGATCCCTGCACATTAACACTATCCTACACACTGGGGACAATTTACATTCATACCAAGCCAATTAATCTACAAACCTGTGCATCTTTGGAGTATGGGGGAAAACCGAAGATCTCGGAGAAAACCTATGCGGTCAAGGGGAGAGCGTACAAACTCCGTACAGACAGCACGGATCGTAATCGGGGTCGAACTCGGGTCTCTGGCGTTGAAAACTCAACCACTGCGCCAGCGTACCGCCACACCTACTGATCTGGAGGCTTTGGAAGGGGTGCAGAGGAGGTTTACCAGAAAAATGTCAGAATTAGGTAGTAGCTAGAGGGAGGGAGATTGGATAGACTTTTTTCTGGAACATTGAGGTTGAGGGGAGACCTGATAGAAGTGTATAGAATTATGAGAGGCTTAGAAAGGGTAGACAGTGGATGAAACTGTCAAAGACTAGAGGGCATATCTTGAAGGTGAGAGGGACAAAGTTTAATGTGGTGAATCTCTGGAATTCTCTGCCACAGAAGGTAGTTGAGGCCAGTTCATTGGCTATATTTAAGAGGGAGTTGGATGTGGCCCTTGTGGCTAAAGGGATCAGGGGGTATGGAGAGAAGGCAGGTACAGGGTACTGAGTTGGATGATCAGCCATGATCATATTGAATGGTGGTGCAGGCTCGAAGGGCCGAATGGCCTACTCCTGCACCTATTTTCTATGTTTCTATGTTTCTATGTTTAAAGGGGATGTGTGGTGCAAGTTTTGATCACGCAGAGCGTGGTGAGTGCCTGGAATTTGCTGCCAGGGGTGATGGTGGAGGCAGGTAAGATGGTGGCATTTAATAGACTTTCGGATAGGCACATGGATGTTCATAGATTATAGGAGGAGAATTAGGTCATTTGGCCCATCATGTCTGCCATTCAATCATGGCTGGTCTATCTTTCACTCTCAGCCCCATTCTGCTGCCTTCTAACTATTGACGCCCCTTACAAAGCACGAATCTGTCAATCTCCGCCTTCAAAATAAACATTGTCGGCCTCCACAGCTGTCTGTGGCAATGCATTCCACAGATTCACCACCCTCTGATGAAAGAAATTCCTCCTCATCTCCTTTCTAAAGGTACGTCCTTTTATTCTGAGGCTGTGCCCTCCGGACCTCGACTCTCCCATTAGTGGAAACATCCTCTCCACATCCACTCCAAGCCTTTCACTGTTCGGGGAATGAATGGGAAATATGCAGGGAATGGAAGGATATGGATTATGTGCAGGCAGATAAAAGTTGGTCTTGGCATAATATTCGGCACAGTCTTTGTGGGCCGATGGGCCTGTTCCTGTGCTTTACCGCTCTATGTTCAACCCTGTCACTACATTCTTATGACATGGTAAAGACAAGGAACCCTCGCTGACCGAGCCGAGAATATTAATCCCACGTAACCCATGAAAATCACAATAACAATATATACTCACAGTTCCTGAATGGACATATTTTTTCTTCTTTATTTTCTTTTTTGGATTTATTACCTATAAAGAAATAAAATTAACAATATCTGTGATCATATCAAACGCAGCAGGGTCAAGGGTACTTCAGTGAAAGTATATTCTCATTTGTCTGTGTTTTAGGTTCAATATTTCTCACATGTGCATTGCAAGAATATTTGCATTCGGTATTTTGCACTTAAATATTATGCTTGATTAGGTGAGGGAAAAGGGACAACTTGATGGGTGAATCAGATGTAGTCGGTATCAGGCACCCATTTGTGCATTCAACACACTGGGAGGAGCTAGTAACTGCCTGTGCTCTGGGACCTGTTCTCTAGGCACCTTTCCAACAAGATCCCAGACAAATACCGGCCTAACTCCCTTGATGCCACTTTAACGAGCCTCCTAATGAAATTCAGAAACGTTTACCACAAGAAATTAAGTGCGAGGTATTGTATTTTGGGAAATCAAACTACGGTAGGGCGGCACAGTGGCTGGTAGAGCTGCTGCCTCACAGCATAAGAGACCCGGGTTAGATCCTGACCTCGGGTGCTGTCTGTGCGGAGTTTGTATGTTCTGCCTGACCCGCTGAGTTACTCCAGATTGCTATGTCTTTTTTTAAGCCTTTCATTAAATCTTTATGTCCATCATTAAATCTTTCTTCACTCATCTTAAAACAACGCTCTCTAGTTCTTGATTCCCCTACCCTGGGAGAAAGACTCTGTGGAGTCCATGTATATTACAAATGGACATTATAATGTTTCATTCTTATTACTTTCAGTCGTGTAGCACTGAAAGAAATAGATCTGTGCAATTTAATTTCCAGGCATAGATTTCACATGACAAATGCTGGTACAAAATGTTCAGCGGAGACGAGATTTTCATAAGACCCTTGTTAAAGGTCACAAAACGTATTAAGTCGAGGATTGCAGAATCCGTGAGAAACAGTTTAAAAAAATGATTGGCTGGCTGAATGATAACAAGCAATGAGACGGGGCTGAAGGCTGCATACTTAGAATTGCAAATGCTGGGCATTTGGATTATTCAACGATTGGTATTAGGACTAAATTTTTTTCACAGTATATGTTTAGTTCAGTTTAGTTTAGCAATACAATGTGGAAATGGACTATTTGGCCTACCCATGCACTAGCACTATCCTACTCGGCTTGTACTCGCTAGAATTTAGGAGATTGAGGGGGGATCTTATAGAAACACATAATTCTTAAGGGGTTGGACAGGCTAGATGCAGGAAGATTGTTCCCGATGTTGGGGAAGTCCAGGACAAGGGGTCACAGCTTAAGGATAGAGGGGAAATCTTTTAGGACCGAGATGAGAAAAACATTTTTCACACAGAGAGTGGTGAATCTCTGGAACTCTCTGCCACAGAAGGTAGTTGAGGCCAGTTCATTGGCTATATTTAAGAGGGAGTTAGATGTGGCCCTTGTGGCTAAAGGGATCAGGGGGTATGGAGAGAAGACAGGTACGGGATACTGAGTTGGATGATCAGCCATGATCATATTGAATGGCGGTGCAGTCTCGAAGGGCTGAATGGCCTACTCCTGCACCTATTTTCTATGTTTCTATGTTTCTACATACGAGGGACAATTTACAATTTACAGAAGCCAATTAACCTACAAACCAGCACATCCACTAAATGTGGGAGGAAACCGGAGCACCCGGACAAAACCCACGTGGTCATGGGGAGAACGTACTAACTCCATACAGACAGCAACCATAGTCAGGATCGAACCTGGGTCTCTGGTGCTGTAAGGCAGCAAGTCTACTGCTATGCCACCTTACCATCCTAACAATTTAGAATTTAGAATACAAAGCATAATCTCTAAATTTGTAGATGTAATTATATGCCGACTTTAACAAACTTGCAAAATAGCTGACAAAACAATTTCATCAAAGGTAAAATAGCTTAGTGCAAAGATAAAGATGTTCCCTATATCTTACAAAATAAGTATCTAAATGGGATACATGGAGAGGAGTTTGCACGCTCTCCCTGTGCCCGCCTGGGTTTCCTCCGACTGCTCCGGTTTCCTTCCATATCCATAGACGTGCGGGTTTGTATGTTATTTGGCTTTGTAAATAGCTTTTAGTGTTTAGGGAGAGGATGCCAAAGTGGGATAACATACAGTACAACTAGTGTGAATGGGTGATCGATGGCTGGCTTGGACTCAGAGGGCCGAAGGGCTTATTTGCGTGCTGTATCAGTAAACTGAACTAAATCAATAGCTGCTACAGGCAGTGGTGGAGGTCAAGTCATCGATATTTTCAAAGTGGAGATTGACAGGTTCTTGATTAGTAAAGGTGTTGGGGAGAAGGCAGGAGAATGGGGTTGAGAGGGTAAAGACAGATTAGCCATGATTGAATGGTGGAGTAGACTCAATGGGCTGAATGGCCTAATTCTGCTCCGATGACTCAAAAACGTAAACTAACCAACACTAAACTAAACTAAACGAAATAAACTAAACATTGCCGTAGACATCAGTGGAGGTCAAGTCATCGATATTTACAAAGTGGAGATTGACAGGTTCTTGATTAGTAAAGGTGTTAAATATTATGGGGAGAAGGCAGGAGAATGGGTTTGAGGGGGAAAGACAGATCAGCCATGATTGAATGGTGGAGTAGACTTGATGGGCCGAATGGCTCATTCTGCTCCTCTGACCTATGAAACTGAACTAAACACATTAACTGAGCAACATCATATGGAAGGGAAGATTCAGAAGGCCCATTTTTAGCCAGAGAACAGAGGGAATATGACACTGACTATTATGGGGAGTAGGAAGAGCAATTTTAGACAGATGCATTTTAGGGGGAAGCAAGTATATGAGGGAGATGGGAATTGTGTTATGTTAATAGTTCAGATGGGGAAAGGTGACAAGGGATACAAATGGGGTGTAAACGCAGGCCTGAATTGCCTGGGATCAAAGATCTGCTTCCTTGATTTACAATCTACACAATTCTGTCAGGCAGCAAGTCTCTGAAGCCGCAAGTAGTGTTTGCTGTGTTGATTTGATTTCACCTTTGGCATTCTGATTCACTCAGGGTGTAATGGCAGAACAGTGAATGATTATATGCTGCCTTGATTACATTTAAAACAGGTGAGGTTAAAAAGCGATTTCACATTGAGATGTACACTAGACGGTGCCACCATTATGCCGTAAATACACTGCAGAAATATCCTCAGCTGCACCACCACCATTCATATCAACCTCTCCCTTTGTTTTTTAGGGGCATCGTATCTGAAAACACCACAGGATTTGCTGTTTGCATTTTGCAGTTATCCATTGAATTAAGTGATCAATAAAACAAAATGAATTTTTGTTACTCAAAAAAATTCTGGGTCTGTAATATTTTGATCTTTACAGGTAAAATTCCACCAATATATCGCCTCTTCTGCCACTTTACATTTTGTGGTCAGTCAGAAACCAAAATCAAATCTGTTGTCCTGAATTAAGGTTGACATTGAAACGTTAATGAAGAAAAATATGGATCATCGAGATCAAAGGGGGGGGGGGGGTCTGATTATTGAATCACCTGGCCTTGTGATCAATGGCAAAATGTTAGAAAGGCACTTGTGGAAAAAAAAGTTTTTGACCATGTTCAGTCAAGGCACATGTTACCAATGCCGAGTAAAATCATCTTTAGTCATAAGAATAACATTTATACTCATTTAAGGGATATAGGACAAGGTCAGCATCAACTGACTCGCCCTAATTACCCACTAGAAGTTGCCGATGTCATCACTAAGCCATTTGAAACACTACAGCCCTTTTAGCAGAAACTGGTAGAAAGGTAATGGGCAACTGAACCGTCTCTCCACCAGCTAGAGAGGGGCCCTGACCTCCCATCTACCTCATTGGAGAACATCATACTATCTTTAATTGGACTTTATCTTGCACTAAATATGTTGCCATTTATCCTGTATCTGTACACAGTGGATGGTTTGATTGTAATCATGTATGGCCTTTTCTTTGACTGAATAGTAGGCAACAAAAGCTTTTCATTGTACCTCGGTGCATGTGACAGTAATAAACTAAACTAAAGGCAGCACAGTGGCAGAGTTGCTGCCTTACAGCGCCAGAGACCTGAGTTCGATCCTGACTATGGGTATTGTCTGTACAGAGTTTGCATGTTCTCCCTGTGACTGCGTGTGTTTTCTCCGGGTGCTCCGGTTTCCTCCAACATCGCGAAGGTGTGCGGGCTTGTAGGTTAATTGACCCACTGTAAATTGCCCCACTTGTATAGGATAGAACTAGTGATTGTGGACAACATGGTCTTGGTGGGCTGAAGGGCCTGTTGCCTAGCTGTATCTCTAAACTCTATATGTTGTACCCTTTATCCTGTAGCTGTACATTGTGGGCGGCTCGATTGTAATCATGTGTTGTCTTTTTTTCTTTGACTGGATAGCACGCAACAAGAGCTTTTCACTGTACCTCGGTACACGTGACAATAATAGACTGAACTAAACTAAACTTCTCTCACAGTACTGTAGCGTATGATGTTCCAGGAAATACACTCTATGGTGGCAAAAGATCTATAATAATATGGATCTCTACTATTGTTTTTCAGTTCTGTTATTTTCACATATTGCTTGTTTCACAACCTAAATAAAGATTGCTGTAGGTACTCCAATGGTGAACTTAACTCTTTCATAGACAAGCTCGGAAATAGAATATCAAAAAGCTGAAGATGTAGGAAACCTGGAATTAAATCAGAAAATGCTGGGCAACACTCAGCAGGTCAGGCAGCATCTGTGGAGAGAGAGATAGAGTTTAAAGTTTTAGACCAAAGATCCCTCGTTGGAACTGGGAGAAGGAGAAATAAAGTTCACTGTGACTTGCTGAGAAAGTAGGTGACAGATGGATAGAGCTAAGGGGGATATTGTCAGGCAAGAATTATCATACAGATAGGTTGTGGAGAATATCGGGTCGAAGGGTTGTTTGAGAGGCAATAAATAGAGAGGAGCAATGGAACAAAGAGAAATTATGGAACGACAGCTACTGTATGAGACGAGGCCACTTAGAGGGGAAATCAAACAAAGAAATATGAAGAGGTACAAAAACCAGGCTGTAGGGGAAGGGAAAAATCTACGGCAATATCGCAAATAGATGACTTATTATACAACTTCAGGTGACTATCTGTCTGAAGTTTCTATGTTTACAGACAGTGCAGCATAGCAACAGGCTCTTTAGCCTACATTGTCTATGCCGTACATGATACCAAGATTAACTCCTACCTGCCTGCACGTAATTCCTCTCCCTCCATTCCCTGCATATCCATGCTAACCCAAGAACCTCGTAAACGCCACTATCGTATCTGCCTCCACTACCGCCTCTGGCAGCACGTTCCAGGCACTCACCTCCCTCTGTGCAAAAACCTGCGCCACACATCACCTTTAAACTTTTCCCTTCTCACCTTATGGACATAGATGAGGGGGCAAAGGAGAGGCGAGAATTGTCAAGCATATTGAATGCCATTAAAGACGTCAGAAGGGCATTGTGTGGAGTTGTGGAATGATGTGGAGAACTCCAAACAAGGGAGTTTTATTGGCATGTACTAACCAAGCTACGTCTGGAGAAAGGTCTTGACCCACAATGTCACCAATCCATGTCCTCCAGAGATGCTGCCTGACCCGCTGAGTTACTCCAGCACTTTGTGTCTGTTTCTGTAAACCAGCACCTGCAGTTCCGTGTACCAGCAATGAATCTCCTGGACCAATTTTAATTGAAAGGGATAGAGAATTATTTTCTGATTTTTCCCCCCCCCTCAATTGGCATTGGGTTTAATCTGTTTTTTGCT